>NW_027449317.1:7500-30393 GCF_964194025.1 Convolutriloba macropyga
TGTCTGACCCCCTTGGATGGCTTCACCAAGCGTCTTGCTCCGTCGATCTCCAGAGTTGTGCCCTGTCTCTTGTAGCCCTTCATGATGTATCTGAGGATCTTGGGGTCTATGCCTGCTTCTAGTGCTGCTTCTGCCAGGGCCTTGTGGGTCACACTGTCAAAGGCCTTCTTCACATCTATGAAGGCCAGTTTGAGTCCCCGTCTCTGTGTCTTTGCCTCACTGATAATGCCCTGCAGCAGAAGAGAGTTGGTTGCCGTCCCATCTACCCTCTTGAAGCCCTTCTGTCTGATATTGTCGTCTAGGTCCTCAAGTCGTGCAGCTAAGCACTTGTGGAACACCCTGGCCAGTACACTTGCCACTGTGATGGGTCTGAAGTCCATTGGTTCCTGAGACCCTGCCACTTTGGGGATGAACACTGTTCTTCCACTAAGGAGCCACTCGGGTAGATGTTCAGCCAGCAGCCAGAGATTGAAGTGGGAGACCAACTTCTTGAAGGGGATGCAAGTCACCGTCTTCCTGCTCACCCTGTCTGGTCCAGAAGCTGTCTGTCCCATGGTCTGCACACACTTGGCCACTTCTTCGATGGTGATTGGAGTGACCCAACCCTGACCGCTGATTGTGCTTAGGTCTATTGTCTCTGCTTCCGTCTCAAGGAGCTGCTGCCAAGCATCAAGAAACCCTGTCTTGTCGGTGATGGGGTTGTGCTCACCAAACTTCTCCCATGACCCATCCATCACTGATGCCGCTGCCTTAGCCCTGTCACGTCTGTAAAGAGCCTGCAGTCTTGCATACTGGTGCCGTCTCATGCCCTTCTTGGATCGTCTAGGATGTTTGTGAGCCCTCTGTCCCCCATTCTTCCCTGGTTCTTGTGCAAGGGTTTGTAGCCACATCTGTCCCTCTCTCTCGACGTACTGGGTGAGATCGTCGTCCGTCATTCTGTGCCATTCACCCGGAGGAGGAAGAGCCAGCATCTCAAGGTCGATGCCCGTCTCAAGACAGTGTCTTGGTCTGTCTTCCTGCACAGTGTTTTCCTCCCTGTCATGTTCCTGCATCATTGCCACAAACTGTTGGTTCTTTCTCAAGCCCTTGAATGCCTCAGCGGATCGATGGGGGAACAGTCTTGCCAGTTGCTCATTCTCTTGCTTCTGGGATGCGGGATCAAGGACCCTCATCGCGTCTCTGACCAGAGCCATTTCCTCAAGAGTCCACCTTGCATTAGATCTGCCTGTCTTCTGGGCCTGCATCTGGTGGTATGTATCTGGGTGCCTGCTTTTGGTGTGAAGTGAGAGACCAGTCTGTCCTTTGAAGGGTCCAGCACCACAGATTGAGCAGCACCAGTTGGGGGCTGTTGCTTGGCCACTCACGGGTTCCTGGGTGGGAGCCCTGCCCGCATGTGCTCCCTGTGATGCTTTCGTCTGTGATGCCCCTGACTTGTGACTTCTGGTCTTGTGCTGCTTCAGGCCGAGCTCACTCCTGAACGGACCCTGTCCGCAGATGTCGCAGGTCCACTTGGAGGCCACGTCTCCACAACTACTGGTGCTCACACTGTCTTGTCTGGCTGAGGCCAGATCTTTCTCATTGATTGTCTTCATCGTTGGGACTACTGTACCGAGGTACAGACTTTGGTTTTACCCAAAGTGGTTGGCGAACTTTTAAGGTGGTCAGCACACTTCACCGGACAGCCTTTGTTCTGGTATGACTCCGAAACCGTGGTTTTAGTGGTTTGCCTTCCACGGACAGTCTTTGTTTTGGTATGACTCCGAAACCGTGGTTTGTTGAGTGGTTTTCCTTCCACTGGGCAAGTTTTTAAGGTTTGTCCATTCCGGGGACTATTGATGGTGTGCTTAGCTCAGCCACGAATGGCAGTTTCCAGCGAGACCTCGTGGAGGTTGCACACAGTCAACTAATCATCACTTAAGAGAGTCATAAGAGAGTCATAGTTACTCCCGCCATAAGAGAGTCATAGTTAAGAGAGTCATAGTTACTCCCGCCGTTTACCCGCGCTTATTTGAATTTCTTCACTTTGACATTCAGAGCACTGGGCAGAAATCACATTGCGTCAACACCGTTTCACCAGCCATCGCAATGCTTTGTTTTAATTAAACAGTCGGATTCCCCTTGTCCGAACCAGTTCAGAGTTCGAGTGTTTTTTGTGCAACAGAATAGACCTAAAGCATATCAGCTAGCAGTCAAACCAAACGCCAACAACCCGAAGGCCATCGCACGCTTTAGCAGACCGAAGCGTCAAACTAAAGGCTTGTTACACCCACTCCTCAGAGCCAATCCTTCTTCCGAAGGTACGGATCTATTTTGCCGACTTCCCTTATCTACACTGTTCCAAGACCAGAGGCTTTTCACCTTGGGGACCTGATGCGGTAATCGGTACGATTCACTCTCCTGACATCTGCTAAGCCAAACTTTTATGTGCCACCAGGAACAATTGGGACACAGCAAATGCTGCTGTGCTCTTGCACGCTTCGAGCCTTATCTCTGATTGAATCAATTCCAAGGACTCTACAACGTGTTATAAAGAAAAGATAACTCTTCCCCAAGGTCCCAATGACAAAGTTCGACCTCAATGACGTTGCCGTCTCAATGCCAGGAGAGTAAGTTCGGGAATTTTAACCCGATGCTCTTTCGAGACTCAGCAGTTTTCAAGAAACCACTATTCAAGACTTTGGCATTAGCCTGTCTTTTAGAATCGACTAACTCATGTGCAAACGCTGTTCACATGAAAGCCTTTCCCGCTTCAGTCCTCAAAGTTCTCATTTGAGTACTTGCTACTTCCACCAAGATCTGCTCCATTGATCGCTTCGCGCATACACTTGCGTGCATACTTTAGCGCAATCAATGTGTCCTCCTACACATGAATATCATTTTTGAGCTGGTGAGGCTCTTTTTCTCTAATCTAACTTGCGTTAGATATTGATATTCATGGTTGGGTATAGGCCACGAGCTCTAGTGCCATCCATTTTCAGGGCTGATTGATTCGGCAGGTGAGTTGTTACACACTCCTTAGCGGATTTCAACTTCCATGACCACCGTCCTGCTGTCAGTATCAATCAACACCTTTTGTGGTGACTCATGAGCAAGTAGTTAGGCGCCTTAACCCAACTTTTGGTTCATCCCACATCGCCGGTTCTGCTTACCAAAAGCGGCCCACAAAAAGCTTGCATTCATAGTCCAAGTGCAATTAAGTCACAAGGACATCTCACCGATTTATAGTTTGAGAATAGGTGAAGGAAAAATTTTCCCCCATTCCTCTAATCATTCGCTTTAACCGATGAAATTGCTTTGCGAAGATTTTTCAATCTTGCTCAAGCTTTTGCTATCCTGAGGGAAACTTCGGAGGAAACCAGCTACTAGATGGTTCGATTAGTCTTTCGCCCCTATGCTCAGGTCAGACGATCGATTTGCACGTCAGAACCGCTTCGGGCTTCCACCATGGTTTCCCGTGGCTTCGCCCTGCCCAAGCATAGATCACCATCTTTCGGGTCGTGTGCTACTTGCTCTGGATCAGTCATGCAATAAGAGCAAAACCGTCCGTGGTTGCGGGACACCGAATCGGCGCCCTCACCACACAAAGTAGTGCAATTCATAAAAATTACACTGTTCACTTTCATTTCGCGTGTGCGCTTTCAATGAGCGACAACACTTGCAAGCAACTCACACTCCTTGGTCCGTGTTTCAAGACGGGCTGTAGAGAGCATTGAATAGGAAGTTGAGGTCAGACAGGCAATCAAGATCAATTTATCTCATTTTGTTTAGAATCAACAAGAAGAATTCCGAGGAAAACTTCTGCTCGATTCATTAACAAGATTTGCCAAAAGACGACAACTACACTACTCGGTAGCCGAGAATATAATATCAAGGCATTGAGTATGGTAACGCTCACTCCAGTTCCCCTTCAACAGTTTCACGTACTTTTCACTCTCTCTTCAGAGTGCTTTTCAACTTTCCCTCACGGTACTTGTTTACTATCGGTCTCGCTTTATAATTAGCTTTTGGAGAGACATATCTCCAGCTTCGAGTTGCACTTTCAAACAACTCTACTCATAGGAATGAGCCATTATGACTGGTATCGAAAATGACCTTTACAGGATTTTCACCTTCTTTGATGCTACTTTCCAGTAGACATCAGGACAAATTCACCAGTCTAGCATCAAACCATACCGGACACCGAGAAATGTTGCCATTTCTCTTCCCGATGAGCTTTTCCCTGTTCATTCGCCATTACTAAGGGATTCTCAGTTGATTTCTTTTCCTCCCCTTACTGATATGCTTAAGTTAAGGGGGTTCTCTCGCCCAATTCAGGTTATGTAGTTGATTGTCTCTTAATTGGTTCACTGACCAATATGAGACAGAAACCGATTCAGCAGTTTTGTTCGCTACTACTATCAAACACAGGTCGAAGTTTCCATTCAGTCATTAATTCCAACTTTCAAATGTTGTTGTTTCAGCTTTCGCTTACTAGAAGCAACATAATACTCGCTGCAATACAGACCTCGGGAAACCCTCACCGTGAATAAGGTTCACTCACATATTTCACTACATTTTGCGTGGGATTGGAGATGAGGCTACTCGTTCTTGCTCAGTACTAGGCTGAAAATTAACGAAACTTCGTTACAAACGTTCACATGTTGATGTTTCCGCTTTCGCGTACTCGAAACAACATAATACTAGTCTTTGTAATTTAGTTTCATAATTTCAACTGTTCTCATGCAGAATTTTTGCTCATTCTTATCCCAAATTTTGACCTGGCTACTAGTTACACTCCTTGTACTTATTGCAAAATGACCACAAATTTCAACAGCTTTCACATGTTGCTGTTTCGGCTTTCGCTTACTACAGTCAACATAATACTCGTTGCAAAATAAGTGCTCGGCATCTGCAATTTTCCAAAGACGAAGTTTCGCCAGTTCAATTTTCGCTCGCCAATTATGGCTACTAATTCACACGGTACTGAGCTCAACAACATTAAATTTGTTCAGCAAGACTTTCACATGTTGATGTTTTGGCTTTCGCCTACTAGAAGCAACATAATACTCGTCTTGTTAGCTCATTCAATGAGAATAGCTTTTCCCGTTGAGAATTTTTGCCTTCAATTGGCGTTGTAGTGAGTTTGGCTACTCAGATCACCAAATACTTGTGACAATTCGAACCAGAAATGTTTTCAATTTTCACATGCTGATGTTTCGGATTCAACCTACTAGAAGCAGCATAATACTTGTATTCAACAATTTCTGTATCAAATCCCAGTTTTCTCTGGTGCATCTTTGCCAAACTATTCCAAACTGCCTGAGTCTGAATACCAATTACAGGTACTAGTAAATGCACGTTACTAAGGACTATATAGTTCTAGGTTACTGTACACAACGACGTTCACATGTTGATGTTTCAGCTGCCGCTTACTAGAAACAACATAATACTTATCGTGCATACCTTTCCATAACTTGTCCTTTTCAGATGCATTAGTTTCCCTTTGTCTTGGCTTCTACAGTCAGACTGGCTACTAGTAACAGCACAGTACTAATCACATATCGTTCTACAGTTTGCAGACAACTTTCACATGTTGATGTTTCAGCTTTCGCCTACTAGAAACAACATAATACTCGCTGTATACATTTGTAGTTCTCTATGTAACTTTCATGTGAAGAAGTTTCGCCAGTCTTTTTGACTGTCTCAAATCTGAGTCATGCTTAGGCTACTAGTTGCTTCATAGTACTTATCGCCTCGAGATCATTGAACAAAACTTGATTTTCACATGTTGCTGTTTCAGCTTCCGCTTACTAGAAACAACATAATACTAGTCTCATTAAGTTCCGTCTCTTTGCAATTTTCTTATGAAGAAAATTCGCCATCACAATGACTCCAGCAGTTCTTGATCAAGGAATGCAATCATTGATCAGAATGCTATTATTTGAATCGGTTCTGCTTTAAGTGTTCCAATTTTATTGGAAGCACCAACAATAGAACATCAATGTGTTCAATCGAGAGTTATATAACCCTGAATCGGACGCAGTCAACAGCCGAAGCCGAGACCGCCTTTTGCGTTAGAGAGGTCGGTAAACAAATCTTGCGATTCATACCGAATTAACACATATAGCTGTGCTCCTCTTCGTAAAGCGAGCCAAGTGATCCCCTGTTGAAGGATGTATTTGGACCAATCTAGTAGCATTTGGTTTCCAACAAGCTCTCCCAAGTTAGCTTACTTATTGGGCTTTTCAACCAATTCGGTTGGCTACAAGCATCATCAAAGTACTAGCCACAGTTTGATCGCAAAATTCTACGACTTTCACATGTTGATGTTTCGGCTTGCGCTTAGCCTACTATAAGCAACATAATACTAGTCATATCATAGAGCGTGATCAGCTTGTGACGTTCTCATGATGAAGTTTCACCAACAGTGTCTCACTTCGAGCTTAAATCCAGCTACTAGTAACTACACAGTACTGACTGCAACGATAACTTTTATCTATACCTTTCACATGCTGCGCTTTCGGCCAGGGCCTACTAACGTCAACATAATACTCGATATAAACTTTTGTTCATGATGCAGCTTCCCCATGCAGAAGTTTCGCCTTCAAATGCTCTCTTGGCCATATGACGTAAGAAAAGGTTACTAGTAACATCACAGTACTAGCCACAGTTTGATTGCAAAATTCTACGACTTTCACATGTTGATGTTTCGGCTTGCGCTTAGCCTACTAGAAGCAACATAATACTAGTCATATCATAGAGCGTGATCAGCTTGTGACGTTCTCATGATGAAGTTTCACCAACAGTGTCTCATTTCGAGCTTAAATCCAGCTACTAGTAACTACACAGTACTGACTGCAACGCTAACTTTTATCTATACCTTTCACATGCTGCGCTTTCGGCCAGGGCCTACTAACGTCAACATAATACTCGATATAAACTTTTGTTCATGATGCAGCTTCCCCATGCAGAAGTTTCGCCTTCAAATGCTCTCTTGGCCATATGACGTAACACAAGGTTACTAGTAACATCACAGTACTAGCCACAATTTGATCGCAAAATTCTACGACTTTCACATGTTGATGTTTCGGCTTGCGCTTAGCCTACTAGAAGCAACATAATACTAGTCATATCATGGAGCGTGATCAGCTTGTGACGTTCTCATGATGAAGTTTCACCAACAGTGTCTCATTTCGAGCTTAAATCCAGCTACTAGTAACTACACAGTACTGACTGCAACGATAACTTTTATCTATACCTTTCACATGCTGCGCTTTCGGCCAGGGCCTACTAATGTCAACATAATACTCGATATAAACTTTTGTTCATGATGCAGCTTCCCCATGCAGAAGTTTCGCCTTCAAATGCTCTCTTGGCCATATGACGTAACACAAGGTTACTAGTAACATCACAGTACTAGCCACAATTTGATCGCAAAATTCTACGACTTTCACATGTTGATGTTTCGGCTTGCGCTTAGCCTACTAGAAGCAACATAATACTAGTCATATCATAGAGCTTGATCAGCTTGTGACATTCTCATGATGAAGTTTCACCAACAGTGTCTCATTTTGAGCTTAAATCCAGCTACTAGTAACTACACAGTACTGACTGCAACAATAACTTTTATCTATACCTTTCACATGCTGCGTTTTCGGCCAAGGCCTACTAACGTCAACATAATACTCGATATAAAATTTTGATCATGATGCAGCTTTCCCATGCAGAAGTTTCGCCTTCAAATGCTCTCTTGGCCATATGACGGAACACCAGGTTACTAGTAACATCACAGTACTAGCCACAGTTTGATTGCAAAATTCTACGACTTTCACATGTTGATGTTTCGGCTTGCGCTTAGCCTACTAGAAGCAACATAATACTAGTCATATCATAGAGCGTGATCAGCTTGTGACGTTCTCATGATGAAGTTTCACCAATAGTGTTTCATTCGAATTGGTTCTGCTTTAAGCTCTCCAATTGTTTTGGATGAACCAGTTTTGCCCTTCGAAGCCACTTTTGTGAGCTTTTGTGGGTCTTTACCAAGAGGATATACCTCAAGGCCTCTTTCAATTCCTTTAAGTTCTTTCAACTCCTTTACAGTTTCTAGGTTCACATAGCTGCAAACCTTATTTCTAGTTTTAAGTCTGGCCAACTTGGGGAGAGTTGGTGCAGACCGTGACCAATTCTAGTAGGATGCCACAACAAGAATGTGATCAACTTAGCTTGTCGATGAACCTGCCCCACATTCAAACAACTCTATCGCCTTTTCCTCGTATAGTTATATGCGAGGGCCTCTCATAGAGAGCGCTGTTAGCAACCTTTTCCACATAGACGATAAAGTTGTGAGTGTTTTGCACATGGCTGTTGTCATCACCACGTGACGAGTCAACTCAGCTTGACTCTCTACACTCCGACAAGCTTTGCACATACGCCTTTAGTTCAGTATGTGTCTTTAATCTGACTCCGGTGCCTCAAGCCGGAAAAATTGTCAGATTATGATCATTATCGGTTAGTCATCCCGATGCAAGATCGTATCGTACTGTCTATGTCTACCTCCAGATTCCGAAGAACAGGAGGAGACTCTCCCAGACCTACATATCTGGGAGAATGTTCAGAGGGCGAGAAGCTGTGGATTACTCTCCCCTAAGAACTGACTAAACTTTACCCTCGTCCAAGGTAAGTTTATTTTAGCTAGCCTTCTATGTAAAGGATCTGAGGCTAAGCTGTGTTTTTTCGAGCCTTTGGCTCGGAGCAAGTTCAGTGGGCGCCCCGAGTAGCTCAACTCTTTCCCACTGAACAGCGCAACGCTCTGTCACTCGCTGGGATTTTTGCGTGTCGGTTCTAACCACGCGACTTGTGGACCTTTTTAGGCCTTTCTCATTCACAAGTCTATAGCTGGGCTTCTATAACCCAGCTTCTGAGATCTAGATAGCTGCAGTTCTGCTAGGCTGCTTTTGCTAACTAGTCTCCCTTTAAGCAGTCCCTTGCCATGACTGCTGAACTATGTATCCACACAAGTAGTTTTTGAGCTCGATACATAATTCGAGATTGGTTGCCAAGCAATCTCTAGCGACAGAGCGTCATGCGCACTACAGACATGGCCTCTACCAGCAGCCATGCCCGAAGGAATCAATCACTGATCCTTCCGCAGGTTCCCCTACGGAAACCTTGTTACGACTTTTACTTCCTCTAGACAATTAAGCTCGATCCGCTTCATCCCGTTGCCGGAGACCGAAGTCCCAACAGTAGGAATTTGCAATTCTTGCTTAACTATCCAATCAGTAGTAGCGACGGGCGGTGTGTACAAAGGGCAGGGACGTAATCCCTATGAGTTGTTGACTCATAAGTACCAGGAATTCCTGGTTCACGTCTGCAAGTTACAACAGACGATCCCCTTGAAGCGCTGTACTTTTCTCTGATTGCCCAGTCCATTTCGGACCAAGGGCTGAGTACTCAATCTAAAAGTACACAGTGTAGCGCGCGTGCAGTCCAGAACATCTAAGGGCATCACAGACCTGTTATAGCCTCACTTCATCTGCGGTATTTAATTCCGCATAGTTCCTCTAAGAAGTGTTTGAATTCACATATAGTGAATTTCATTATTTAGATGGAGAAGATCTCGTTCGTTATCGGAATTAACCAGACAGATCACTCCACTAACTAAGAACGGCCATGCACCACCGCCCATATAATCATGAAAGATATTCAATCTGTCAATCCTTAAGATGTCTGGACCGGGTGAGTTTTCCCGTGTTGAGTCAAATTAAGCCGCAGGCTCCACTCCTGGTGGTGCCCTTCCGTCAATTCCTTTAAGTTTCGATTTTGCAACCATACTTCCCCCGGAACCAATAAACTTTGGTTTCCCGGTTAATCTCTTGCCAAGTCAAGATCGACTTTGACAAATTGTAGGTTGGTATAGTTTATGGTCAGAATTACGAGGGTATCTAATCCTCTTCAATACTCTGACTTTCGTTCTTGATTAATGAAAACATTCTTGGCAAATGCTTTCGCAGTAGTTTGTCTTGCCACGATCCAAGAATTTCACCTCTAACGTAGCAATACAAATGCCCCCGTCTGTTCCTTTCAATCATTACCGCACTCAGCCAACCGGCATCAATCGAGTAGCGGGTCATTCTCCATTATTCCATGCTTTATTATTCGATCCCAAAGGATGCTTTGAACACTCTAATTTTCTCAGGGTGAAAACACCGTTTCCACAGTTCGTCACATTTAAGTGCAAACTATTTCTTCGATGCGAAGGATGAGCGGAACGAGTCAACAGATTTAACTGAAGACCATGTTGCCGTTCTACTCAAACAGATCCAACTATGAGCTTTTTAAACGCAGCAACTATTGCATACGCTTGTAGAGGCTGGTATTACCGCGGCTGCTGGCACCAGACTTGCCCTCTACTCGTTCATCAATGGAGCTTTTAAGTCCATTCCATTCTGATTACAAACCATAAAGGTTCATATCATTATTTCTAGTCACTACCTCCTCGTGCGGAGAGTGGGTAATTTGCGTGCCTGCTGCCTTCCTTGGATGTGGTAGCCGTTTCTAAGGCTCCCTCTCCGGAATCGAACCCTGATTCCCCGTTACCCGTCACAACCATGGTAGTCCGTTACACTACCATCATAGGTTGATAGGTCAGAAATTCGGAAGTTCCGTCCCCAAGCCGAAGCTATCTGGGATCTTTCAGTTACTAGGACTCATCACGGGATGTGTCTGTACTTAGCAAATCACCCGGTGTAGTCTTGTAAAAGTCTCCGACAGTGTCGGACAATCAGCATGCATTAGCTGCAGGGTTACCGCAGTTATTCATTTAGCTTGCAAATCAACTAATAGATAGTAACTGATTTAATGAGCCATTCGCGGTTCCACTTTTTCAAGCTTCGCTTGCACATGCATGGCTTAGTCTTTCAGACAAGCATATGGCAACTGACAGGATCAATCAGTTTAATTGTACTTTGAACAATCTTTCGATTTGTTCGAATTTAGAAAGACATAGCCTTGCGGCCTCGTCAATCTTGCTTTGAGCTTTTTAAATCACGAAGAGTTTCAATGCATGCTTTGGCATGGCTACTAGTTACTACACAGTACTCTACACACTTAGAGTTACCCACGATTACACATTTCACATGCTGATGTTTCGGCTCGCGCGTACTAGAAACAGCATAATACTATGTGTACTGGTAGATAGCGCTCTGTGAGCATTTCCCATGAGCAGGTTTTGCCCTCCAAATCTCTGTTCTACTGTTACCAATACCGGCTAACAACTGTATCATACTAGGGAGAATTGACTCATGATTTAAAAACCAGATGTTCACATGTCGATGTTTCGGCTCTCGCCTACTAGAAACAACATAATACTAGTCTGTTAAAAATCTCAATCACGCCGCCTCTTCAGATACAGAAGTTTTACCTTTTATTGGTTAGAGAACAGCTTTCCAGCTGTCGACATGGTTACTAGTAACAACACCGTACTCAACACAAAAACTTTTCAACTTCACAACTTTCACATGCTGATGTTTCTGCTTTCGCATACTAGAAACAGCATAATACTTATTGTTTTGTCAAGTAATTTGTGTGTCTTTCCCATGTGAAGTTTCACCGGTCAACAATGTTTCCCTGACCAATTACGGCTACTAGTAGCTGTATAATACTAGGGAAAATGATTGAGGATTTAATATCAGATTTTCACATGTTGATGTTTCGGCTTTCGCCTACTAGAAACAACATAATACTAGTCTGCTAAGAAATCTCGCTCAAATTGCCTTTTCACATACAGAAGTTTCACCTTCTATTGGTTAGAGAACAGTTCTCAGCTGTCGACATGGTTACTAGTAACAACATCGTACTCAACACAAAAATTCTTCAACTTCACAACTTTCACATGCTGATGTTTCTGCTTTCGCGTACTAGAAACAGCATAATACTTATTGCTTTGTCAAGAAGTGTGTGTGTCTTTCCCATGCGAAAGTTTCACCGGTCAGCAATAATTGCCGTGTCCAATTAAGGTTACTCATAGCTGTATAATACTAGGGAAAATGATTGAGGATTTAATATCAGATTTTCACATGTTGATGTTTCGGCTTTCGCCTACTAGAAACAACATAATACTAGTCTGCTAATAAATCTCGCTCAAATTGCCTTTTCACATACAGAAGTTTCACCTCTTCTTGGTCACTGTACAGATGATGCTGTCTGTTCTTTATTTGGTTCTGCTTATTATAAGGAGGGGCATCACTCCTTCCTCCTTGGTTTGCATGCATTAAGCCTGCTTTGTGAAAAGCGTATCTTTCTAGCTTTTCTTCGCCTTACTCGAGTAGGACGATACAATCCAGACATTAGTCAGTCTTGGTGTAAAGTCACTGAGTATTATTCGGTTCTGCTTTATTCAGCAATATGCTGTATAATTGTTGTAATTTGCGAACATATTTGTTCTCAGTTCCGAACTACTAGCGACGACAGATTACCAGCGGTCATGAGCCATCAAGGTAGTTCTTTGGTGCATCAAGTAGAGAGGTGCCATCAAACAACACTTCCCTAATAATGCTACACACATAGAATTTGCTACAGTGCAGCTTTTTACTTTGCAAAATTTGCGCACAAATTTTGCATAGAATAAATGTTTTATCAAGATTTTTAGATCCCCTCCCTTGAGAGAACGTTACTCCTTTAAGTGAACACCCCGCGGCGTCCTGTTGTTATTGCTTATAACCATTTCGCAAGCCGGAGGCATAATGCACTACGCAAGCCGCTACTTTGGCACAGAGGCACCTAGTTTTACACCCGGGACTTCAGGTGGCCCAGTTTTACACCCAGTACAGCGGTGCCAGTTGGTAACCCGGTGGATCCTCGGAGACCAGACATGATCATAGATCAAACCCGATGTATGCTACTCCTGAACGTATAGTATCTCCACTGTGCAATGAAATTATCGTTCGTTTCGGGCCTTCCTATACGTTCAGCAGACAATCGCTAGGAATTCACCTCGTGACCCGTGGTGACCACACTGGATTTCAAGTTTATTGATTTGGACAGACCTGTCATTTATTTTGCTTTTCAGCTTCAGTTCTGCTCGATCTAGCTTGCCTAAGGCTTGATCTCGCTTTGCTCACCCCTGTAGGAGCCTCTACTAGTACCACTCGGAGTAATGGGGAATCCACCAGACCTAATCGATGAATGCCATCAAACAACAAACATCATACCCGGCTTCATCAGGCATATTTTATTACTTCCGAGAGGTACTTTAGTATCAGATCTTTCTCCATGCCTCTTATGAGGACCCGTCAGACCTTTCGGTTTATCGTTTAGCTTCAGTCCTGCTCGATCTAGCTTTCCCAAGGCTCGATCTAGCTCTATTCGCCCCACTAGAGGGCTCTCTAAGACCCCTCGGTCTTAGTGTTAGCTCCGGTACTGCTCGGTCGTGCTTGCTGAAGGCCCGACCCAGCTTTAGTTAGATTCTCGTACTTTCTCTTGGCCTCTCTAGGAGGACCAGACAGACCTCTCGGTCTATCGTTTAGCTTCAGTCCTGCTCGATCTAGCTTGCCCAAGGCTTGATCAAGCTCTATTCGCCCCGCTAGAGGGCTCTCTAAGACCCCTCGGTCTTAGTGTTATCTTCTGTAATGCCTAACCAAGCTTACTACAGGCCTTGGTCAGGTCTTTATCGGTCACCGATTAGTAACAGACCAATCATAGGGCCTTCCACCCTATCCGGGTTGAGGTCTTTAGTCCAGCCATATTTTGACAAGACACCTCT
Organism: Convolutriloba macropyga; assembly: GCF_964194025.1. NCBI lineage: Eukaryota > Metazoa > Xenacoelomorpha > Acoela > Convolutidae > Convolutriloba > Convolutriloba macropyga. The sequence continues at coordinate 21,242 of NW_027449317.1, forward strand.
CCCTAATAATGCCCCACACATAGAATTACTGTCCATGCAGTATTTAACTTGTGTTTTTTTCTAAAATTTGATTTTCACTTTTTGGAGGTTCATTTGCTCCTCTGACACTCTTTCAGCTTCAATCTTACTCGATCTAGCTTTCCCAAGGCTCGATCTAGCTCTATTCGCCCCACTAGAGGGCTCTCTAAGACACTTCGGTCTTAGTGTTAGCTCCGGTCTTGCTCAATCGTGCTTGCTGAAGGCGCGATCAAGCTTTAGTTAGCTTCTCGTACTTCCTCTTGGCCTCTCTAGGAGGACCAGACAGACCTCTCGGTCTATCGTTTAGCTTCAGTCCTGCTCGATCTAGCTTTCCCAAGGCTCGATCTAGCTCTATTCGCCCTGCTAGAGGGCTCTCTAAGACCCCTCGGTCTTAGTGTTAGCTCCGGTACAGCTCGGTCGTGCTTGCTGAAGGCCCGATCAAGCTTTAGTTAGATTCTCGTACTTTCTCTTGGCCTCTCTAGGAGGACCAGACAGACCTCTCGGTCTATCGTTTAGCTTCAGTCCTGCTTGATCTAGCTTTCCCAAGGCTCGATCTAGCTCTATTCGCCCTGCTAGAGGGCTCTCTAAGACCCCTCGGTCTTAGTGTTAGCTCCGGTACAGCTCGGTCGTGCTTGCTGAAGGCCCGATCAAGCTTTAGTTAGCTTCTCGTACTTTCTCTTGGCCTCTCTAGGAGGACCAGACAGACCTCTCGGTCTATCGTTTAGCTTCAGTCCTGCTCGATCTGGCTTTCCCAAGGCTCGATCTAGATCTATTCGCCCTGCTAGAGGGCTCTCTAAGACCCCTCGGTCTTAGTGTTAGCTCCGGTACAGCTCGGTCGTGCTTGCTGAAGGCCTGATCAAGCTTTAGTTAGCTTCTCGTACTTTCTCTTGGCCTCTCTAGGAGGACCAGACAGACCTTTCGGTCTCTTGCTTAGCTTCAGTCCTGCTCGATCTAGCTTTCCCAAGGCTCGATCTAGCTCTATTCGCCCCGCTAGAGGGCTCTCTAAGACCCCTCGGTCTTAGTGTTAACTCCTGTAATGCCTAACCAAGCTTACTACAGGCCTTGGTCAGGTCTTTATCGGTCACCGATTAGTAACAGACCGATCATGGGGCCTTCCACCCTATCCGGGTTGAGGTCTTTAGTCCAGCCATATTTTGACAAGACACCTCCCCCTAATAATGCCCCACACATAGAAATACTGTCCATGCAGTATTTAACTTGTGTTTTTTCTAAAATTTGATTTTCACTTTTTGGAGGTTCATTTGCTCCTCTGACACTCTTTCAGCTTCAATCTTACTCGATCTAGCTTTCCCAAGGCTCGATCTAGCTCTATTCGCCCCACCAGAGGGCTCTCTAAGACACTTCGGTCTTAGTGTTAGCTCCGGTCTTGCTCAATCGTGCTTGCTGAAGGCGCGATCAAGCTTTAGTTAGCTTCTCGTACTTTCTCTTGGCCTCTCTAGGAGGACCAGACAGACCTCTCGGTCTATCGTTTAGCTTCAGTCCTGCTCGATCTAGCTTTCCCAAGGCTCGATCTAGCTCTATTCGCCCCGCTAGAGGGCTCTCTAAGACCCCTCGGTCTTAGTGTTAGCTCCGGTACAGCTCGGTCGTGCTTGCTGAAGGCCCGATCAAGCTTCAGTTGGCTTCTCGTACTTTCTCTTGGCCTCTCTAGGAGGACCAGACAGACCTCTCGGTCTCTTGCTTAGCTTCAGTCCTGCTCGATCTAGCTTGCCCAAGGCTTGATCAAGCTCTATTCGCCCCGCTAGAGGGCTCTCTAAGACCCCTCGGTCTTAGTGTTAGCTCCGGTACAGCTCGGTCGTGCTTGCTGAAGGCCCGATCAAGCTTTAGTTAGCTTCTCGTTTTTTCTCTTGGCCTCTCTAGGAGGACCAGACAGACCTCTCGGTCTATCGTTTAGCTTCAGTCCTGCTCGATCTAGCTTTCCCAAGGCTCGATCTAGCTCTATTCGCCCCGCTAGAGGGCTCTCTAAGACCCCTCGGTCTTAGTGTTAGCTCCGGTACAGCTCGGTCGTGCTTGCTGAAGGCCCGATCAAGCTTTAGTTGGCTTCTCGTACTTTCTCTTGGCCTCTCTAGGAGGACCAGACAGACCTCTCGGTCTATCCTTTAGCTTCAGTCCTGCTCGATCTAGCTTTCCCAAGGCTCGATCTAGCTCTATTCGCCCCGCTAGAGGGCTCTCTAAGACCCCTCGGTCTTAGTGTTATCTCCTGTAATGCCTAACCAAGCTTACTACAGGCCTTGGTCAGGTCTTTATCGGTCACCGATTAGTAACAGACCGATCATAGGGCCTTCCACCCTATCTGGGTTGAGGTCTTTAGTCCAGCCATATTTTGACAAGACACCTCCCCCTAATAATGCCCCACACATAGAATTACTGTTTATGCAGCTTTTCACTTGTGAAATTTTTAATTTTCGCAATTATTATAGAATAAGTGTTTGCGCAGCTTTTCATAGGTCGAGCTCTAGCTAGCTAGCTCAAGCTAGCTAGCTAGCTCAAGCTCAAGCTATCTAGCTCAAGCTCAAGCCAGCTAGCTCAAGCTCAAGCTAGCTAGCTAGCTCAAGCTCAAGCTAGCTAGCTAGCTCAAGCTCAAGCTAGCTAGCTCAAGCTCAAGCTAGCTAGCTCAAGCTCAAGCTAGCTAGCTAGCTCAAGCTCAAGCTCAAGCTAGCTAGCTCAAGCTCAAGCTCAAGCTAGCTAGCTAGCTCAAGCTCAAGCTAGCTAGCTAGCTCAAGCTCAAGCTAGCTAGCTAGCTCAAGCTCAAGCTAGCTAGCTCAAGCTCAAGCTCAAGCTCAAGCTAGCTAGCTAGCTCAAGTTCAAGCTAGCTAGCTAGCTCAAGCTCAAGCTAGCTAGCTAGCTCAAGCTCAAGCTAGCTAGCTCAAGCTCAAGCTAGCTAGCTCAAGCTCAAGCTAGCTAGCTAGCTCAAGCTCAAGCTCAAGCTAGCTAGCTCAAGCTCAAGCTCAAGCTAGCTAGCTAGCTCAAGCTCAAGCTAGCTAGCTAGCTCAAGCTCAAGCTCAAGCTAGCTAGCTCAAGCTCAAGCTCAAGCTAGCTAGCTAGCTCAAGCTCAAGCTAGCTAGCTCAAGCTCAAGCTAGCTAGCTCAAGCTCAAGCCAGCTAGCTCAAGCTCAAGCTCAAGCTAGCTAGCTAGCTCAAGCACAAGCTAGCTAGCTAGCTCAATCTCAAGCTAGCTAGCTCAAGCTCAAGCTAGCTAGCTCAAGCTCAAGCTAGCTAGCTAGCTCAAGCTCAAGCTCAAGCTAGCTAGCTAGCTCAATCTCAAGCTAGCTAGCTCAAGCTCAAGCTAGCTAGCTCAAGCTCAAGCTAGCTAGCTAGCTCAAGCTCAAGCTCAAGCTAGCTAGCTCAAGCTCAAGCTCAAGCTAGCTAGCTAGCTCAAGCTCAAGCTAGCTAGCTAGCTCAAGCTCAAGCTCAAGCTAGCTAGCTCAAGCTCAAGCTCAAGCTAGCTAGCTAGCTCAAGCTCAAGCTGGCTAGCTAGCTCAAGCTCAAGCTAGCTAGCTAGCTCAAGCTCAAGCTAGCTAGCTCAAGCTCAAGCTCAAGCTCAAGCTAGCTAGCTAGCTCAAGCTAGCTAGCTAGCTCAAGCTCAAGCTAGCTAGCTAGCTCAAGTTCAAGCTAGCTAGCTAGCTCAAGCTCAAGCTAGCTAGCTAGCTCAAGCTCAAGCTAGCTAGCTCAAGCTCAAGCTAGCTAGCTCAAGCTCAAGCTAGCTAGCTAGCTCAAGCTCAAGCTCAAGCTAGCTAGCTCAAGCTCAAGCTCAAGCTAGCTAGCTAGCTCAAGCTCAAGCTAGCTAGCTAGCTCAAGCTCAAGCTAGCTAGCTAGCTCAAGTTCAAGCTAGCTAGCTAGCTCAAGCTCAAGCTAGCTAGCTCAAGCTCAAGCTAGCTAGCTCAAACTCAAGCTAGCTAGCTAGCTCAAGTTCAAGCTAGCTAGCTAGCTCAAGCTCAAGCTAGCTAGCTAGCTCAAGCTCAAGCTAGCTAGCTCAAGCTCAAGCTAGCTAGCTCAAGCTCCAGCTAGCTAGCTAGCTCAAGCTCAAGCTCAAGCTAGCTAGCTCAAGCTCAAGCTCAAGCTAGCTAGCTAGCTCAAGCTCAAGCTAGCTAGCTAGCTCAAGCTCAAGCTAGCTAGCTAGCTCAAGTTCAAGCTAGCTAGCTAGCTCAAGCTCAAGCTAGCTAGCTCAAGCTCAAGCTAGCTAGCTCAAGCTCAAGCCAGCTAGCTCAAGCTCAAGCTCAAGCTAGCTAGCTAGCTCAAGCACAAGCTTGCTAGCTAGCTCAAGCTCAAGCTAGCTAGCTCAAGCTCAAGCTAGCTAGCTCAAGCTCAAGCTAGCTAGCTCAAGCTCAAGCTCAAGCTAGCTAGCTAGCTCAAGCACAAGCTTGCTATCTAGCTCAAGCTCAAGCCAGCTAGCTCAAGCTCAAGCTAGCTAGCTAGCTCAAGCTCAAGCTAGCTAGCTAGCTCAAGCTCAAGCTAGCTAGCTCAAGCTCAAGCTAGCTAGCTCAAGCTCAAGCTAGCTAGCTAGCTCAAGCTCAAGCTCAAGCTAGCTAGCTCAAGCTCAAGCTCAAGCTAGCTAGCTAGCTCAAGCTCAAGCTAGCTAGCTAGCTCAAGCTCAAGCTAGCTAGCTAGCTCAAGCTCAAGCTAGCTAGCTCAAGCTCAAGCTCAAGCTCAAGCTAGCTAGCTAGCTCAAGTTCAAGCTAGCTAGCTAGCTCAAGCTCAAGCTAGCTAGCTAGCTCAAGCTCAAGCTAGCTAGCTCAAGCTCAAGCTAGCTAGCTCAAGCTCAAGCTAGCTAGCTAGCTCAAGCTCAAGCTCAAGCTAGCTAGCTCAAGCTCAAGCTCAAGCTAGCTAGCTAGCTCAAGCTCAAGCTAGCTAGCTAGCTCAAGCTCAAGCTCAAGCTAGCTAGCTCAAGCTCAAGCTCAAGCTAGCTAGCTAGCTCAAGCTCAAGCTAGCTAGCTCAAGCTCAAGCTAGCTAGCTCAAGCTCAAGCCAGCTAGCTCAAGCTCAAGCTCAAGCTAGCTAGCTAGCTCAAGCACAAGCTAGCTAGCTAGCTCAATCTCAAGCTAGCTAGCTCAAGCTCAAGCTAGCTAGCTCAAGCTCAAGCTAGCTAGCTAGCTCAAGCTCAAGCTCAAGCTAGCTAGCTAGCTCAATCTCAAGCTAGCTAGCTCAAGCTCAAGCTAGCTAGCTCAAGCTCAAGCTAGCTAGCTAGCTCAAGCTCAAGCTCAAGCTAGCTAGCTCAAGCTCAAGCTCAAGCTAGCTAGCTAGCTCAAGCTCAAGCTAGCTAGCTAGCTCAAGCTCAAGCTCAAGCTAGCTAGCTCAAGCTCAAGCTCAAGCTAGCTAGCTAGCTCAAGCTCAAGCTGGCTAGCTAGCTCAAGCTCAAGCTAGCTAGCTAGCTCAAGCTCAAGCTAGCTAGCTCAAGCTCAAGCTCAAGCTCAAGCTAGCTAGCTAGCTCAAGCTAGCTAGCTAGCTCAAGCTCAAGCTAGCTAGCTAGCTCAAGTTCAAGCTAGCTAGCTAGCTCAAGCTCAAGCTAGCTAGCTAGCTCAAGCTCAAGCTAGCTAGCTCAAGCTCAAGCTAGCTAGCTCAAGCTCAAGCTAGCTAGCTAGCTCAAGCTCAAGCTCAAGCTAGCTAGCTCAAGCTCAAGCTCAAGCTAGCTAGCTAGCTCAAGCTCAAGCTAGCTAGCTAGCTCAAGCTCAAGCTAGCTAGCTAGCTCAAGTTCAAGCTAGCTAGCTAGCTCAAGCTCAAGCTAGCTAGCTCAAGCTCAAGCTAGCTAGCTCAAACTCAAGCTAGCTAGCTAGCTCAAGTTCAAGCTAGCTAGCTAGCTCAAGCTCAAGCTAGCTAGCTAGCTCAAGCTCAAGCTAGCTAGCTCAAGCTCAAGCTAGCTAGCTCAAGCTCCAGCTAGCTAGCTAGCTCAAGCTCAAGCTCAAGCTAGCTAGCTCAAGCTCAAGCTCAAGCTAGCTAGCTAGCTCAAGCTCAAGCTAGCTAGCTAGCTCAAGCTCAAGCTAGCTAGCTAGCTCAAGTTCAAGCTAGCTAGCTAGCTCAAGCTCAAGCTAGCTAGCTCAAGCTCAAGCTAGCTAGCTCAAGCTCAAGCCAGCTAGCTCAAGCTCAAGCTCAAGCTAGCTAGCTAGCTCAAGCACAAGCTTGCTAGCTAGCTCAAGCTCAAGCTAGCTAGCTCAAGCTCAAGCTAGCTAGCTCAAGCTCAAGCTAGCTAGCTCAAGCTCAAGCTCAAGCTAGCTAGCTAGCTCAAGCACAAGCTTGCTAGCTAGCTCAAGCTCAAGCTAGCTAGCTCAAGCTCAAGCTAGCTAGCTCAAGCTCAAGCTAGCTAGCTAGCTCAAGCTCAAGCTCAAGCTAGCTAGCTCAAGCTCAAGCTCAAGCTAGCTAGCTAGCTCAAGCTCAAGCTAGCTAGCTAGCTCAAGCTCAAGCTAGCTAGCTAGCTCAAGCTCAAGCTAGCTAGCTCAAGCTCAAGCTCAAGCTAGCTAGCTAGCTCAAGCTAGCTAGCTAGCTCAAGCTCAAGCTAGCTAGCTAGCTCAAGTTCAAGCTAGCTAGCTAGCTCAAGCTCAAGCTAGCTAGCTAGCTCAAGCTCAAGCTAGCTAGCTCAAGCTCAAGCTAGCTAGCTCAAGCTCAAGCTAGCTAGCTAGCTCAAGCTCAAGCTCAAGCTAGCTAGCTCAAGCTCAAGCTCAAGCTAGCTAGCTAGCTCAAGCTCAAGCTAGCTAGCTAGCTCAAGCTCAAGCTAGCTAGCTAGCTCAAGTTCAAGCTAGCTAGCTAGCTCAAGCTCAAGCTAGCTAGCTCAAGCTCAAGCTAGCTAGCTCAAGCTCAAGCCAGCTAGCTCAAGCTCAAGCTCAAGCTAGCTAGCTAGCTCAAGCACAAGCTAGCTAGCTAGCTCAAGCTCAAGCTAGCTAGCTCAAGCTCAAGCTAGCTAGCTCAAGCTCAAGCTAGCTAGCTAGCTCAAGCTCAAGCTCAAGCTAGCTAGCTCAAGCTCAAGCTCAAGCTAGCTAGCTAGCTCAAGCTCAAGCTAGCTAGCTAGCTCAAGCTCAAGCTAGCTAGCTCAAGCTCAAGCTCAAGCTAGCTAGCTAGCTCAAGCTCAAGCTAGCTAGCTAGCTCAAGCTCAAGCTAGCTAGCTAGCTCAAGCTCAAGCTAGCTAGCTCAAGCTCAAGCTCAAGCTCAAGCTAGCTAGCTAGCTCAAGCTAGCTAGCTAGCTCAAGCTCAAGCTAGCTAGCTAGCTCAAGTTCAAGCTAGCTAGCTAGCTCAAGCTCAAGCTAGCTAGCTAGCTCAAGCTCAAGCTAGCTAGCTCAAGCTCAAGCTAGCTAGCTCAAGCTCAAGCTAGCTAGCTAGCTCAAGCTCAAGCTCAAGCTAGCTAGCTCAAGCTCAAGCTCAAGCTAGCTAGCTAGCTCAAGCTCAAGCTAGCTAGCTAGCTCAAGCTCAAGCTAGCTAGCTAGCTCAAGTTCAAGCTAGCTAGCTAGCTCAAGCTCAAGCTAGCTAGCTCAAGCTCAAGCTAGCTAGCTCAAACTCAAGCTAGCTAGCTAGCTCAAGTTCAAGCTAGCTAGCTAGCTCAAGCTCAAGCTAGCTAGCTAGCTCAAGCTCAAGCTAGCTAGCTCAAGCTCAAGCTAGCTAGCTCAAGCTCAAGCTAGCTAGCTAGCTCAAGCTCAAGCTCAAGCTAGCTAGCTCAAGCTCAAGCTCAAGCTAGCTAGCTAGCTCAAGCTCAAGCTAGCTAGCTAGCTCAAGCTCAAGCTAGCTAGCTAGCTCAAGTTCAAGCTAGCTAGCTAGCTCAAGCTCAAGCTAGCTAGCTCAAGCTCAAGCTAGCTAGCTCAAGCTCAAGCCAGCTAGCTCAAGCTCAAGCTCAAGCTAGCTAGCTAGCTCAAGCACAAGCTTGCTAGCTAGCTCAAGCTCAAGCTAGCTAGCTCAAGCTCAAGCTAGCTAGCTCAAGCTCAAGCTAGCTAGCTCAAGCTCAAGCTCAAGCTAGCTAGCTAGCTCAAGCACAAGCTTGCTAGCTAGCTCAAGCTCAAGCTAGCTAGCTCAAGCTCAAGCTAGCTAGCTCAAGCTCAAGCTAGCTAGCTAGCTCAAGCTCAAGCTCAAGCTAGCTAGCTCAAGCTCAAGCTCAAGCTAGCTAGCTAGCTCAAGCTCAAGCTAGCTAGCTAGCTCAAGCTCAAGCTAGCTAGCTAGCTCAAGCTCAAGCTAGCTAGCTCAAGCTCAAGCTCAAGCTAGCTAGCTAGCTCAAGCTAGCTAGCTAGCTCAAGCTCAAGCTAGCTAGCTAGCTCAAGTTCAAGCTAGCTAGCTAGCTCAAGCTCAAGCTAGCTAGCTAGCTCAAGCTCAAGCTATCTAGCTCAAGCTCAAGCTAGCTAGCTCAAGCTCAAGCTAGCTAGCTAGCTCAAGCTCAAGCTCAAGCTAGCTAGCTCAAGCTCAAGCTCAAGCTAGCTAGCTAGCTCAAGCTCAAGCTAGCTAGCTAGCTCAAGCTCAAGCTAGCTAGCTAGCTCAAGTTCAAGCTAGCTAGCTAGCTCAAGCTCAAGCTAGCTAGCTCAAGCTCAAGCTAGCTAGCTCAAGCTCAAGCCAGCTAGCTCAAGCTCAAGCTCAAGCTAGCTAGCTAGCTCAAGCTCAAGCTCAAGCTCAAGCTAGCTAGCTAGCTCAAGTTCAAGCTAGCTAGCTAGCTCAAGCTCAAGCTAGCTAGCTCAAGCTCAAGCTAGCTAGCTCAAGCTCAAGCCAGCTAGCTCAAGCTCAAGCTCAAGCTAGCTAGCTAGCTCAAGCTCAAGCTAGCTAGCTCAAGCTCAAGCTAGCTAGCTAGCTAGCTCAAGCTCAAGCTCAAGCTAGCTAGCTCAAGCTCAAGCTCAAGCTAGCTAGCTCAAGCTCAAGCTCAAGCTAGCTAGCTCAAGCTCAAGCTCAAGCTAGCTAGCTCAAGCCCAAGCTCAAGCTAGCTAGCTAGCTCAAGCTCAAGCTAGCTAGCTCAAGCTCAAGCTCAAGCTCAAGCTAGCTAGCTAGCTAGCTCAAGCTCAAGCTCAAGCTAGCTAGCTAGCTCAAGCTCAAGCTAGCTAGCTCAAGCTCAAGCTAGCTAGCTAGCTCAAGTTCAAGCTAGCTAGCTAGCTCAAGCTCAAGCTAGCTAGCTAGCTCAAGCTCAAGCTAGCTAGCTCAAGCTCAAGCTAGCTAGCTCAAGCTC
>NW_027449318.1:0-17354 GCF_964194025.1 Convolutriloba macropyga
AACTGTTCGAAGCTTCAAATCACAACAGGCAGGGTTCGCACTATCTCGCAGCTTGACATGCGTTGTCTGTCTCTACGGATCACGTCACATCAACGACAGCGCCAACTGCTGCGGTGGTTTGGCGGGCCAGACACAGGAACCTTCCAGCGGCAGGTGCGGAAGTTGCGGCATAGGGATACTTCTTTGCTGGCCAGTAAAACGCGACGGTCCGGAACCTTATTATTATAGAGTTATGCAGTCTCATGAGTCATTTTTTTTTTCACCCCCGGGAGAAGGTGGGTCGAAAAACCCCTGCCCCACTCTTTCGAGCCGAGATTCGAGTCTCGAAGACCAGACGCCACAAAGTGGAGACTGGCCTTGGGGGTAGGCACCCAATCACGACAGGACCCCACTGAGTCAAGGGTTGTCGATCAAGGGTAGTGTGGGAGTTTAACCCACTAAAAAGACCCGTTTATGTCGTGTCCCGGCGCTTACCAAGGAAGGTAAACCCTACCCGTGAGGGCGTCGGCCCGTTCGAGAGAGGGAGTGAGACGGAGCTAGACCTAGTCTCATGAGTCATATGAGTGTGGATATCTACGAGGGTGGGAGCCTTAAGCCGGCATATGAGGTTTTTGCAGCCCGAACAGGGGCAAATCTTCGTCATTTTCGATATTTTTTGCACCAATGTGACGCATTCACTCAGATATAAATAACTGTAATCGCAGTTTTTGAAAAAGCTAAAAAAAAAAATTGGATTCGGGGTATTCTACTATATTTCGTGTAAGATTCGTGCATAGTTCGGGATTCCAGGAGCCATTCTCCCAACATCTAAACACCACGTCACAAAACCAAAAATCCGACGGTAGGTTTTTGCAAAAAGCAAAATCTAACATGATAGTGTCAGGCACAGAGACAGCCCAGATCTGCACACAGAAAAGGTCTTACAAAGTCTGCTCTAGGGCACTAGGGTATCACTAGTGTCAGTCCCTGCTACAGCCTGCGCGGCCCCGGCAGACCCTGCAGTAGGGTATGAGACCCTACTGACGGTTGGCCGGCCCGCTGCCCCAGCTGCTGCTGACTGTTCGGCAGTTTAACAGTCCTGTGACTGTTCACTCCCTCTGTCTTTGAGCTCTCAGCGTTTGCACCCATCGGTCTTTTCGCTGCTCTTTGGCACTCTTTTGTCGTCATTTTCCGATCGTTTCCGGTCACTCCTCGGTCTCTTTCCTTTGTTCCTTGTCGTACCCGGGTCAGTTTGGTTCCTCCACCGGGAATCGAAGGACAGGTCAGACAGGGACCGGTAGGGGACTCGACAGTGACGGAAAGTGACGGAAAGGATGCTCAAGAGCAGCGAAAGACCAGAGGGGTGCAGACGCCTGAAAACTCAAGAACAGAGCGGGTGAACAGGCACAGCCTGTTTATACCTCTGAAAAGGCAGAGCAGAGAAGGCGCCAGGCCAGTGAACCGTCGCAGGTAGGGTATAGAACCCTACTGCAGGGTCTGCTGGGGGCCAGGCTGTACTGGGATCTGACAATAGCGCCATCAGGCCAAGGACCCGAATCATTAAGGGAAGCCCTTAGATTGATCTCTTGATCTTTGAGGGTTGGTATTGTTGGTGCACCAATCTTTAAGGGGAGGTATTGTTGGTGCACCAATCTTTAAGGGGAGGTATTGTTGGTGCACCAATCTTTGAGGGGAGGTATTGTTGGTGCACCAATCTTTGAGGGGAGGTGTTGTTGGTGCACCAATCTTTGAGGGGAGGTATTGTTGGTGCACCAATCTTTGAGGGGAGGCATTGTTGGTGCACCAATCTTTGAGGGGACGTATTGTTGGTGCACCAATCTTTATGGTAGGGAGTTGTTGGTGCACCGATCTACGCATTTTGGATTGGTGCATCATAGATCAATTCCAATGTTCCTACTATTACGTACGATTATGAGTATAAAGGCTGTTGGTGCACCGATCTACGTACGGGGCCCGGTATTGTTGGTGCACCAATCTACGGGTTCCGGTATTGTTGGTGCACCGATCTACGAGCCCCCGTATTGTCGGTGCACCGATCTTTCAGGGGAGGTATTGTTGGTGCACCAATCTTTGCGGGGAGGTATTGTTGGTGCACCAATCTTTGAGGGGAGGTATTGTTGGTGCACCAATCTTTGAGGGGAGGCACTGTTGGTGCACCAATCTTTGAGGGGAGGCATTGTTGGTGCACCAATCTTTGAGGGGAGGCATTGTTGGTGCACTGATCTACTACTATTTCGCTGATGCATCAACAATCTGCAATGCATCAATGCATGATTCGGGTCCTTGCATCAGGCTGCCTCAGGGCTTCACCATGGTAGGCGTTACTTTTGGAATTTTTTTTCAGTTAAGAGGAAAAATGAAACCTAGTAAACCCTACCCCAAACCCTATCTTGAAACGGGCTGAAATAAAAAAGTAACGCTACAGGGGATTTAAAGCAAGGCTCAAATAGTACAATTCTTAGGTCAAAATAATGTTTTGGGAAAACCCTACCGTCGGATTTCAAACCCTAGTCAACTTACCGCATAACCCTCCCAGCCTCGTACGAGTATTGTACTCGTAGAGAAGGTGCACAGTACTTTAACCTGTAGTTATAGACATTCATGTTGGCAAAGGACAAAACTCACTTTCCTCTTCCTCCTGGCACTTGACTTTCCTGTTCCTCCTGGCATTTCGTAGGTAATTTGCAGATTTATCGGGCTATTTCGGGCATTTTCTATTTCTTCTATGGTTACCGGGAACCAAATTTCCGCGCTCCGTAGAACATGCACGAAAATGGTGGAAATGGGTTAGAATCTGTGGAATGTAATTGTTTAAATTACATTTTAAAAAGTTACTACATGTCGTACGTACTATTATAAGTCTATGTATTCGTATATATTTTGGCAGGTATTCTATTCTGGTGCAGGGGCCGGGGGGGAGTGGCTCAGGTTTCCGGGCCGGCCGAGGATGTCTGCCAGCCGGGAGTGTCTGCCAGCTTTCTGAGCCGGCCGATGCCTGTTGTTTCGGTGTTGGCCGGTGCCTGCTGTTTCGGTTAGAGTCTAGACGTAAGGGAGGCCGATGCTTTGGCTTAGCGTATCAGCAGTCAGCGGCCAGCGGCTCGTCAACGTTTTCCGCGAACCTGCGTGAATTTGGGTGGCCTTTACTTTGGGTTCTTTTGAAAAACTCCAGTTCAACGACCTGCGATTGCGAGCGGGAAATGGGAATGCTAGACAACTGTTGCTGCTGGTTGTCTATTTCTTCGCTCGCTTCCGCTGACGACGGCGGCACTGATATATTCCCCGGCACGGCCGGCCGATAGCGATCTCGGATAGTTACACCTCCTCTAGTTACACCGGCTCCTCTAGTTACACCTCCTCTAGTTACACCTCCTTAGGGACAAGCGCAATGGTGAGGGCTAAGGTGCCTACGTAGGCATTTGCCGTGGGCCCGCGAGCTGCCCGCGTGACAGGATAACACGCTTCCATCATTCTAATGAGGTCGTGATGTGAGGCATGCGAGCATGCGATGTAATGCTCCATCATTCAGGGTTGAGGGGCCATAGGGAGGGGCGCTATCGCGCCCTCCATGGTTGGGACGTGGAGAGTAGCGAAAGTCTGGTCGGGAAACTGTGCAAAGGGGAGGGGGTGGGTGGTGTAAGGCAATTTTTCGACCTCGAGGGTCCCTTAAATAGGGGGAGTCTTCAGTGCATCGGTTCAGCGTGTTGTGGGCTTTCACAAGCACTTGTAACCACTCATTACTCAAAACGGCCTCCGAAAGGCTAAAAACGAGCCTGCAGCAGTCTGGGAATGAGTAACCAGAGCCACAACAAACTTGCCAACTTGGGCAATTTCACAATCACTTGGCTCGTAACTAGGCGAGAGAACCCCCATAGATGGCACTCCCATGGAAGTGAAAAGGACACATGAGGTCGTGCAGGTTGGAGCACAATGGGTGCCATGATCATTGCCATGTTAGGCAATACGAGGAGTGTGTATTTCCCTTTGTACGTTTTGGGAGGGAGTCTGAAAACGCCACATGTTCAGTTATGGTATGATGCCGACCTCTCACGCGATTGTGCGTGATGATAGCGGCCCACATGTTCGCAATGAAGTCTATACACGCACGAGGAAACAAGAATTGGCCAATTTGGCCAAGTTTTAGGCATTTTCTGCCCTATTTTCTGCTTAGGTGTAGAACAGATGGTAGAAAATTTTGGGGCGGGGTGTAGTGGCAGTCTAGTCTGTACAGGCCGGCCGGGGACGGGGCCTGACTGGCTGGGGCGGGGCCGAGAGGCGTACCGGTACGCGGTACGGCCGTACTCGTACGAGAAGGCCGGAAGGAGACGGTTATACACGGCCAGTACGAGTACAGGTTAGCGGGGTGAGGGGATTGTTACAGAGGGGCCAAGGCCGAGGGCGCGGGTCAAGAAAGCGACCGTACCAGGTATACTAGTACAGGTCAGATGGGTGGAAAGCCTGTAGCAGGCGTCTAGACAAGGTGCCGGCATGCAACCAAGTACTTAGACGCTGGGACCACACACGGACCCAGTACGCTACAGTGACCAGTGTGTCGGCGTGTTAAGCTGCTGGCCGTGCCAGAGGGGCCTCCCTGTAGGAGATAAGGTCCATTCGTGCGTCGGGCCAGGACGGTGGGGCCTGCAGGGTGCCTAAACGTACGCCCCTCTCGGCGAGCTCACGGAGGAGGGCTTGAAAGTGGGAGCCAACGCGGCCACCCTCCTCCATAACCGCGGGGACGAGGCGATGGCGGGGGGCTACGGGAGTGGGGGAGGCAGCGTCCGCGGATAACTTCTCGACGTCCACTCCTCGTTTCGGGCGGCAGGGTGGCCCGGCGAGCGGGCACTCTCTCGAGCCGTGGTGTTAGTGAAGACCCCTACGATGGAGCCGTCTACCAGGAGGTGCCGGCCGGGGCCCGAGTAGCCTAGCCAGATAACGTCCCCAGGCCTGGGCGGGACTTGTCGGAACGCGGTAGGCCTTGTAATTCAAACTTGATATCCACACCTAGTACCTACTCTACCATCGCGACTCATACATACTCGTAGTGCTATGATCGAACCTAGACAGGATGCCGGTGTCACCTACAGCTAGCTAGGCGGTGCCATTTTCTAGCTGTGTGGCTGCATTCGGGTCTGTAACCTACCTGTCACAGCTAGCTAGCTAGCTAGGTACCTTACCCTTTAACACATTACACGTACATGCGCCCAAAACCCGCACGTTCGTACACGTACACTAAGATGTACGTTCAGTCATGTCAGATAGATCATGTAGATCCGGGCTCCGGCGAATTTCGCCTTGGCGGGGGAGCACCCCCCCACCAGTGCTACCTCCGTGATCCGTCCTCCTGGCTGGCCCTGGTACGAGCAGGCACGTATCTCCTGGAGATACTATTGTAGGTAGGTGCCCTCTTGGTGCACCTATACTATATCCATGCTACTCGTACCTACCCTGCTCGTACTACGCCCCGTGTATAAATATCCTTCGTACATTTTTTTTCACCCCCGGGAGAAGGTGGGTCGTACATAGTATCCCTACATATGTCAGCGCCACAGGGCACAGGCCACATGCATGAGTACTGTACATGTTAGCCCCACAGGCTGTAGCCGACATGTGGCCCTGCAGCCACAGCCAGGCAGGGCCACAGCCAGGGCACCTAGGGTAGCTATGTACGCGTACCTACTCGTACCTAGTAGAGTACAAAGCAGCCATCCAGTTTCATAGATGCAGACGTGCGCATGCACTCCTCGATCGTACGTACCACGGTACCATGCAGTACAAATGTACCATGCATTTTTTGGCCGGTAGCATCTAGCATGACTGGCTACCGTACCTACCCTACCTCTACTCTACCAGGCATGTAGGTAGGACCCCTGGGGCCCTGCCTGGGGCTTGGCCTCTAGGACTGTCTCATGCATGCGGCGCTACGGGCTGTGTCACTCCCACGTCCGCCGACCATACACATGCCACATGCCGCAGTCTGCAACCGGGCCCCTGCTGGGCGGGAAGCACGTGTTTGGTTTCATTTGAGCCTTGTTCCTCTGTAGATTACAGTAGCCGTCGAATCCGAATAGCTGTGCTTTCTCTGGTGCGCCTTACGTGGAAGATCGAACCCACCTCCACAAGCTCCCGGCTTCCGGGCTGATCAGCAGACCGTCGGAAGTGGTCATGGCGGACGATGCACAGTTGGTGGACTCGTCTGCGAAAGCCGAGACTGAGGATACTGATTCAGGACAACCCGACAAGTTGAATGAAGGTGACCCAGATCGTGCGGATGCCGCGACAGCGGCCGCGAAGGAAGCAGAGAGTGCCGCTTCAGCCGTGGCGTCCAAGAAGAAGTTGCAGAGGCCGAGCTCTGGCCAAATGCCCGCCTCCACGGCTCACAAAGAGCCTCTCAAGCAGAGGCCCAAGACAGGGTCAAATTACAAGTACAAAAGAGATCTGCTGCGGTCTAGAGATGTTCAAGCGATTGCCACGGAGCTGGCTAAGGACGCCATGGTTGACCGGCAGAACTACTTAGAAATGAAAACTGCTCATCTGTCCAAAGTGGAAGAGGTAGGAGTCATGCCCATTGCCAGGTGCCGCTTGAAGCCATCAGGCTTCACAAGCAGACCTGCACCTGCAAGGACGGAAGCATCCGCTCCTTTTCTCCTACGACTCATTCATCTTTTCCACGGCCCTTACACCTTTCCATGAATTAGGGAGGCTGCACTGCTGCAGAGTCCCACGGAGGCCTGTTCAGCCGACTCACCCGAGTTTTATGCTTGCAGGCTCGGCAGCGCAGGAAAGTCCGCATGGCCGTGTCAAAGACCACATTGACGACTCCTAAGACTCTAGCGTATGATAAGCACGAACTTCTTGAAGCCACAGCTCCAAAATGGAAGCATACTTGGGACAACTCAGACCCCCACGAGGTCAACCCCTCCCTCACTTACCATGCCTCTCAGTTTGCAAATGGATGGGCCTCCCGTCCTACTGTGAGCTCGTCATCTTGGGAGGGCAGACGAGAGAGAAAGCCAACAGCGAGCACGATTGCTAAAGATCAAGGGCGGGGCCGGCTGGGCTGGGCTGCGCTGGGGTGCGTGGCTTACTGAGGCGGTGAGACAGGGAGGGGAAAGAGCTGCAGCAGGCACCCTCGCCTGCCTCGGGCTGAAGGCCTGGCCTCAGGTTACCGACATTCCCACTACAAATGCAGGTGTCAGATGCCATGAAGCAGATCGACAAGACAACAGAGGCATGCCGTCAGCAGGACGCCGTGATCTTCAACAAAGGTGCTTCGGCCTGCCCCGGCCTGTCGTGTTCGGCGCTCTTCCATCCAGGGCCTCACGAGCACCCCTAGTCCCAGCCGCCCACCCCTCACCCGAACCCACCCTCTCTGTCTCACACCCAAGAGGCCCCTGCTCCTCACGATCATTCTGCATGACCCGTGATACTGCAGAGCTGGAGGCGAAGCAGAAGCACGCAGAAGTGCAGAAGAAGAAAGCGGAAGAGTTCAACAAATCAGTCCTGCAACAGTCCATGGCGGCAACAGCAAAGGAGAAGACCATTATTGTACGCTACCTCCGTCCCTTCCCTGTGTTTTGGTTGTCTTTCCTGACTGCATGCTGCCGCAGTGTGTGGTGACACTGATGCCGGGAATGCAGGAGAAGGTGTACAGCCAGCGCTTGGAGGCCACTGCGGGCGAGGCGATGCGCCAGATCGAGCAAGAGAAGCGGAGCCAGGTCTACAAGACACGCCTGGAGAAGCAAAAGGAGGAAGATTTGAAGAAGAAGGCCGCAGAGAAGGAGATGAGGATTCAGTCGGCGAGGAAAAAGGCTGAGGACATTGCCAAGGCAAACTCAGAACGGAAGCTTCAGCTGGTGCGCCCGTCAGTTCCATGGCGGTGCTGCATGACTCATCCGCGTGCTCTCCAAGCCCCACGTGTCACTTTGGGAAACAAATTTGCTCCATACCCTACCAGCTACCCTATGCTAGCCAGCCTCACACGATCTCTGCAGGCCTGGCCTCATCTCACCTGCCATTGGAGCTGCTTATTTCTTTGGTTTTTTCCTCGAGTAGAACAGATCGGAGCTTAAAGGTTTTGTTGTCTGGCCTTTGTTGTGGGCATTGCAGTCCATTGAGTCCGAGTTGAAGCGGCGAGCTCTCAAGGGCAGAGAGGAGAAGGTGAGAGCGTTCGAGGAGAAGCTGCAGCGCAACAGAGTTAGGTCGGCCACCATGAAGAACCGAATCCATGAGAGCCGAGAGCAGTTCGAGGACTTTTGTAGACAGAAGCACGTGGCAATCTTGCAGAGCCTGGACCGGTCGAGCGTGCAGCGGGACCGACTGGTGTCGGCAAGGAGCGTCAAGGTGGCGGCTGGGCAGGTGCAGAGGGAGGCGCTGCATCGCCAGCGCCTGAGGGACGTCCTCGTGGGGCAGGAGGCGTATTGTGATTCCAAGATGGAGAAGATTGTGGCGAATGGGACAAAGCTGGAGCAGATGAAGGCCGCCAAGCGGAGGGCCCAGAAGGAATGGCTGGATGCACAGAGGGCAGAGATCTATGACCACTTCATGAAGAACGAAATCCTGATCGACACCCTCAACTGTAAGAAGATCCGCGAGGACTTTGCGGGCATGCTCATGCAGTCATACCCCATCGTCGAGCGCCGGCCTCAGACGAGCCGCTGATCATGGTGGCCAGGGCACGCAACCTTGCCCCGGGTCGAGTTGGGATATGCATACCAATAACATGTAACAAAAAAAACTACGGCAAGCTCCAAACGATGTGTGACGAAGTGCTGCGGGCCACTGGGGTCTATGGGTCTGTGCTATGTGCCATGAGGCCGTGCCTATCACCCTGACCAGGTGGGCGGTGGCTTTCCCGCCACTGGACACTAGCTCAACACCTGGCCTGCATTGGACCGCCATGCGCAGGGATGGGACGGGTGCCAGAGGGAAAGCCTTTTACTTGGCCCATGCGTTGAAGACAGGGTAGGGAAGCGGTTGTCCCCCCCGAGGCGCCCAGAACATACATATGAGCGAGAGGGTTGCGAAGCCTGCGCACGGTACATCATGCACTGCCTTCCCTCAGGGTTTTACAGGAGCCCGGCTGGATCCCTGTTTATGCATGGATACCTGTCTTTGAAGTCATGTCGTTCCCGACGGCAGATAGCCACCATCAGGCACAGCACCTCGGAGGTGCCATGCACCACTGCGAGCGACGCTCTGAAAACCGCATGGCAGGGCGGGATGAAGTGGGTACTGGTGCAAAAATGTGATGGATTCGCCTGACGTTAGCTTGTCAGGAGTCCTCGGCCAGTGCTCCGCAGGGACGCTTCCTCCTGCCGGCCACCCCTGCTTGATCGACACTGCCACAAGTCCCGCTTCCTTTCTGCCGTCCCAGGTAACCGCCAGCCGGTCACTGTGCCAGCCCTCAGCCTCGCCTGGTCCCATAGACCACCAAACTGTGTACTGAGCCCGTGCCGCCGGGACAGGCTCCACGCAAGCGCTGCCATTTGAGTGCTCACGCAGCCGCACCGTTTGTTTCAGGGCTCACACTGCGGGCCTACGCTACTTATTTTGGCTGCAGGCGACGATTTAGCGCATGAATAATGACACCATGGCATGATGCTACCGCATATCCGGCTCACTCCCCATTCAGGCTAGACCATGGATTACTCCTGGCGGAGCCACGTATTAACTGCTACGTTTCAGACTTTGACCTACATGTTGCATGATGACATCCGCAAATGGTGCAGTTCGAACCTTCTCCAGCATAGTATCATTCGAGATCTTTGACCTCTTGTGCAGTGCGGGGTTTCAATGTGTGGAAGCCACCATTTGGAGGCGGAGGCAACCGGACAATACAGGGATTCTCTGTTGAGAGCTTCCCATGTTTTGAGTCCTCCTTTGATGATCGATGTGTTGCGACAGCCCCTGAATCGCGGTCAGCCACCGATACACGCGACCTGGTCAAGTCAGGACATGCCGTGATACCTGTAGATGCAAGTGCAGCCACGAAAACGAAATCCCGGACGAAATACAGGATGCAGCCAGTGGGGAAGCCCTCAGTTGCAAGACTCAGTTAGGTCAATGTATCGCCAAGTGCGTTGCGTGTCTTGAGCTGGCCTTGATGTGCACGGACCTATCCTTCGAGACGACTGCGTTCCAACATCTGCGGCAGGTTACGCAGTCGCTTGATAGCTTGCAGTGCCCGAGTTTACAGTCAATTGCCTGCATACAGATGACGCCTGCATTCATGCTACCATTCAAACCTAGAGTGAGGCGCTACCATGCGATGGGCCCTCCACTGCCGCGTATGCCTCGTCTATGATCGCCAGCACAGCTGACTGTTTTGAGAGACACCCACACTTTCAGCCTGCTGCAGGCATTCAGGGTGCCGCCATATGGTGATACATTTGCTATCTGGGAATTCGCTATGTTCGCTGCCTATGCAAGGGTCAGCTAAGGACATGCCCATGCCCAGGGTCAGGCGCAGCTGCATGCTGCCACGCAGGATATAGAGGACAGTGAGAACTGGCATGCGCTGCCTCCTGTCAGCTATTCGTCCCCGGGCAGCAGTAGGGCATGTGGAACAGATGAGCTCATGATTCCTTGCGTCTGAGATTCGTCGCAGGGAGCCAGAGACCATACTGCTGCTGTCTGCCAGGGGCAGCCGGGGATGGCCTGCATTCAAGCAAGTCACGGCCCGCCGACGTCTATTGCAGTTTCACTTTGATCCATCACAGACGCCGAAGTGCTGGCAAAGCAGCTGTCGTGGAGCTGCGGCGGGATTCGGTTGACGTAGGTGTCCCGCCGTGACCATCCACTCTGTGTTGAAGGTGCGACAAGGGTTTCCATGAGGCGAACCTCAGCAGGGCCCTGTCGGAAGTTGGTGTCCTGCCCAAGTCCAGTCTCCATAAGTGAGTCCTGCCTCACATTCTGGGACCGAATCATCAGGCGGCTGAAGCTCTGGCTCTCAGATGCGTGCCTGGCGAGTGGCTCGATGGGTGGGAGCCCACCATTTGGCAACGAAGCCAACGGGGCCAGGCGGTGAGACCAAAACATGGCTGCGAAGGACCCTTTCTTGTCCACCGTTTCTGACTGCGCTGACCGCCGGATACTGTTGTAGGAAATGGTATCCCAGTTGTACCCAAATATTGAGCTATCCGGTTGGGAGCCAGAGGGAGAAGTGGCTGGTTGTCGAAAGATGGAGTCAGAGTCCTGTTCGCCTGTCGGGGTGTTTGGGAGCGAATAGTCCAAGACCGGAGGGTCACGCGCTGTAATCACTACGCTACTCGACCCATTGACGTCGCGAGTAGATGTCTCTGATGGGCGATAATTGCGGCCACCCCTCACGCTTGCCTCGTCATTGTATATCGAATCCCAGTCTCTCAGACACAAGGTCTGACGGCCCATCAGAAGAGACGCTTGCCTCCGGAGGCGCCCGGTACTGCCGAGAGCATCTGATGTCTCGGAGGTGCTGGAAGACAAGCCCCACGAGGTGACCACGATGCGGCTTACGAGCTTCACCAGCCGACCAAGGTCCGCGTGGCTCTCGACGGGAGTGTTGGCAAGCCTGGGATGCACAGGCAACCATCGAGCAGCCACGCAAATCAAAACAGAGGCTCAGGTGGACGTGGAGGTGTGCCCCTTGGGCTTGAAGGGCAGCAGGAAAGTTCTCGGAACATGGCAGTCACGATCAAAGCGGTTACGAGGTGAGGACTATATCAGGAAAGGGGAGGAGGAATGCAAAGGAAACCGCGATGGGGACTGGCGCACATTGGATACAACGATCTGATCTTGTCCGTTGGATCACTGCAGTGGACCCGCTCCTGCAACTCATAAAACTTCTCCATGACGTCTAAGGCCTCTTGGACGCTCATGGACTGAGACATGACTCCATACAGCCAGAAGGGGGTGCACAGGTGAGCCTTGTCAACCTGATGGGATCGGAACGTGTGGAAGAAGTCTTCCTCGTCACCTGCCACCGCAATCTCTCCGCACTCCAAGCAGTGGGGTAGCCTATGGGCGCTGCAGGTTTGGGTGAACACAAGCAGCTGCCTTCCGGCACAGTACTCCTGCAACGTCCATGCCCTCTGCAGCGCACAAAATATCCGACTCTTTTAGTGCGTTGAACTGATCGATTGCACAGCCTGGCAGTGGACGATCCCACACAATGACAAAGACGAGGCCCTTCAACAAAGGAGGGATCGGACGTGTGTCATTATCATGGATTGCGCGATTCCGAGGTGCGATTCCATGCTTAAACACAAGCCAACGGGAGATGATGGCTACGACATGACCCAGTAACAGACACATGCTGCGCTCATGGCAGGGCCGGAGGAGAGAGCCAGAGGGAGAAGGGCGAGGATGGAGTGCCTTGAGAGCAAGACGAACGATCCCGGCATGGATGGAGAGGCTGGCGCATGACACATGGGAGAGGCGCTGGCCTTACCTGATGGTAACGGCTGCCATCTGGCTCAATGGAGCGAAGACATAGCGTCAAGCGCGCACTGCTATAGACTGCCATCATCCTGGCAAGAAGCATTTTCTGTATGGCAGAACGGCGACGCGTCTGTGGGACGCTCACCCTGCATGTTCAAGCACAGAACTGTGGGTGTCAGTTCCTTCCCCTGGCATGGCTTTCCTGATTGTCTGTTGTGTCGGACGGGAACTTGAGCTGGCCTTCGTGGCCTTCCTTCCCTTTCTGCTGAGACCCGACCTTTTGCCTGCAAGCTGTCCTGCACCTTCCCTCCTGTCCTTTTTCCAAATAGCACTGAGCGGACAGGAATTGCAGGAACCCAGACACTCAGCATGTATCAAAACAGCAGCGCACCTATCGATCCAGACGTACTGAATAGGGTTTCCTTCAAGGGCCGCAAGGAGGCTCTTGAGCTGCCAGTCGCTCATGTTGAGATACAGGCCCTGGCCAATGTGTGTCTCGCCTTCCTGCCACCGATAGCTGACTGCCATTGTGTGGATCATCCGGTAGATCGAGGCCTTATACTTTCCAAGCGGTCCGTGGTACTCTTTGCCTGCAATGTGATTCCGAAGCGCACTTTTCAGGTGGGCGGCATCAACGACCAGGCCGAATCCGACACTGTTCCCCCGTCGAAGCTGCTGGAATTCACTGACGACCTCATCCTTCGTCAGAAGCAGCAGCACCATCAGGAAAACGCGATACAGGAATACTGCCGCTGTCTGGAAGTAACTGGAAGAAAAGGAGCTGAAGGACAGGCTGATCAACGCGAATATGAGGAGGAGCTTCCGTCGCAGCTCGGTGCCCGCATCCCTGGTTTTCATCACCCCCGACACCTCTGTCATCGATTCTCTGCCCTGCACTTGACGGAAGTCCTTCATCGACAGGTTGCTCAGCCTGGATACTATACTCTTCTTCTTCTGGAATACGGCTTTATCGAATCTGGCAAACAGATCATGCCACCATCGAAGCACTTCCCGAGGGCATGGACATCTCAGTACAAGCCACATGCTGACGGCAACTTGATACGTCACCAGGCAGACATTCAGGATAATGCAGGCTGTGAACTCCCCGGTTCCCATGGGGCTGCTGGTCATTGCCCTGCGAGTGTACAGGGCCAGCTGGGCCAAACCGCACAGGATGCCAGGAAAGGCGTAGCAGTGTGTCCTCAGGATAGCTCTGAGCCGGTGGTCATCTGTCACTTTGACTGCCTCCCAGGTGACGGCGCTGTACAGACTTGCGGGGATCAACATTGTGATGCTCATCATGAAGCCATTGAAGCACAAGCTAAGAATGCGGCAGGCGCTGTCGAATGCGAAGAATGCCCATAACGTGCCATCCTCATCACCACGGAGTGAGGCATCGGCATCATCACTGAGGGGTGCATGCGTCTCTTGGCGCCAAATCTCGGATTTCACATTGATGCAGTTGGTGAGCAGCAGAACTGAGGCTGTGGTGAGACAGTAGAAGAACGCCAGAGTCTGGCTGGCCTTTGTGATCCGTGATGTTTCCAGGAAGATGTCCCGCGAAGCTACTGCTGTCCAGTCGTTTTGCAGTGAGGCCGGCTTACACCAACCAACGACACTGTTCACGAGAACCACCCTGTATGCCCAGAAACCCACCAGGATGGCATATGTGATCCACGTACGGACTGCCTCGTGGCTGGCGACCATCACGTTTCGCTGGAGGGATGCGCTCTCCCAGCCTGGGCTCAGTGCCACCATGGCCTGTCCTAGCGACTCCACGCACACCAACGCGCAGGCCAGGCATAGCCCCGAGTATAGCCCTACGCCTCGCCAGTCGTCAGGAACTAGAGCCCGCACTAGTCTCGAGCGCGGGGTGATGCGTGGGCCGTGCTGCAAATTCTGCAGTACGAAGGTAAAGACGGGGCACAGGGTTCAGCTGTACTGTGGGTAGACGCAGCAGTTGGCAGCAGAGAACACAATGCAAGCTCGGTAGATGGCAGAAAAGTGCCTGATAGGATGCGCAGACAAGAAGAGCGGGGAAGAAGCCAGGGGAGCGAGACATTTACGAATGCAAGTAGTGCGAGGCACCGCACAGTCGGGTCAGCTCACCGGCACGGAAAAGCTCTCATCGAAATAGATACTCCCGTGGAGTCGATGGCCATGCATCGCGCGGATGCGGTTTATCAGGCTGCTAGCGCCGTGCCGGCCCTTTCGAAAGTCCGGCCATGTCAACCCAGAAAGCGCGAAGGAACGTTGCGTTCACTGAGCCGCTGTACTCGGCTTTTTCAGCAACACTCTGCTGAAGTACGCGTACCACCCCCTCAGAGACGCACACATGTGCACAGTGCGTGTGCCCTTCAACCCGAACGACTATTTTCCGGCACACGCATCAAATCCTTCGATGCAGGACCTCGATAGTGGGGGTCCTGATGTTTCCTGAAGAAGGAGCTCAGTTCTACTCGCCTCCCGGCTCCCTCTTGCGGTGTGTGGCAACGCCGATGGGTTTGGAGGACACCAGCTTGACAGCTTGGATCGACTGAGACACCGGCCGGCGCTGCTGTACACTACAGTGTACGGTCGCTGTGTCCGCTTTCGCCCTCGGCCTCGGCCCCTCTGTAACAATCCACTCACACTACAGTGTACACTCGTACCGTGTCCTAGGGCTCGGGGCACCCTGTATTATAATTTGTACCCACTTGGCTGTGCAGCACCCCGTCTGACCTTCCGCCTGACTTGGTACAGCAGTTGTAGCCGCACGACCGGAGAGTGAAGATTGTGGTGGCTGGATAAACCTGCTATTCCCGATGGAATAGTAAAGGATATCGGCAAAGGTCCCATTGCATTCTGGCGACTATTCAAGTTGCTGGCTTGTTGTGGCACAGAAGGGCTGGCGTGATCGTGGGAAGAAGCGCAAGTAGGGGTCTGGCCAGCGCCCAGCAGGCTGGCAGTTGGCACGCACATTGATGATCGCGAATTGTGAGGATCTTGATTCTCGAATAACCCCGGCCGACCTCACGAATACACCCCTCCACAAAAGTCAAGGGTTTTGTAGATTGATTCCTACAGTGTGTCTGTGGGAAGCCACGGCTCATGGCTGGCATGGCAACGTGTATTGGGGTTGTACAAAGGCTTGAGTGTGGTTTGTGACCCTATAGGACCTCCCTTAGGGCTGCCTCAAGGGTTTGTAGGGTTGCTATGCAATGCCAAGACATTGGAGCCCGGATGAAATTTTTTCGATCGTAGCGTCGAGCTCCAAGTGTCGACTTGTGCTCAAATGGCCGTTATAGAAGATCAAACTCGGTGGTCGTTGTTATGATGCCATGTTGAGTGTGCCGACGCAAGCGCTACGTATTTGGAGAAGAATTAAGCGGGATTGGCTTTCTATCCATCTGGAGGGGGTTGTGAAGCTTGGAAATTTGTATTAAAATTCTGCTGTAATCGCCACGAGCACCCGCATGACCGCGTATACCGTGAGCCGTTGCGCTTGTGGGCAGTGCATGAGTATGCAAAGATGAGGCATTGCGCAATAGGGGCCATGGCTACGTGGTGGAGAGGTGGTGTTGGTTTGAATTTGGCTTGTACGGTCGAAAATTGGGGCCACGGCAACCCCTGTATGCAACGTTTCATCGATTTTGAGGGTCTTCCCGTACTCCGATTGAGCTAAAAACTAGATGGGGTGAATCCTTATGCCCATGCGCATCTTTTTTGTTGTAAATCGGCGGGGATGGAGCTTTAGAAAAGTGGGCTCGCTGCGCTCGCCCACTTTTCTAAAGCTCGATTTTTGTGGGACCAGGAAAATTTTCAATTTATAGACCTCAACGGATGAATTTCGCCCTAGGCGGCCACTTTGCCGCCATGGATACCGAGGAGTGAGAAGTTCCGGTCATATGCACTTCCAATGGGCCCAATCCGAGGCCAAATGGGCAAGATATGGTCGTTTGAAGGCATCAAGTTGGGTAGAATGAGAGCCCATATTTGTGCCCCAGTTGTGCCCCATGCATTGAGCCACTCCTCCTAACCACTGGGCCACTAATCATCCACCCATGCCACGGAGGAAACATGACCTCATATCCTCAGCGAACCATGGCCTCCATGTGTGGAGATCATTCGTTTTAGCTCTAACCTTGCCAGGCAACAGTTGATGGATGTAAATCAGCAGCAAGAATTTCTGCGATTTCAAGGGGTTCAAGACCCCCTAAGCCCAATGCACGCATATTGAAACGGCTAATGCACGCCATCCTGCAGTGAGTAGTTGTATTTCCTACGTCTCCACAAAGGTTAGCAAGGTTTCGCTCGAATTTCGCCAAGTTATGGGGAGAAAACGCCAACACAGTCTAAAAGGGGCCCCAGACTTTTGTGGAGGGGTGTACATGTACCGTGCTGTGTGGGCTGTGGCTGCCTTCGGGTCTTGTACAGTAGGGTAGTAATCATGCTAATCAACCTCTCACCGTTGCAGCTGCATACAGTATGTAGTAGTACGGTCTTGACTCTTGGTCCCCTGGCCCGACCCTCGTGGCCCCGCCCCCCCTGTAACCATCCCGATACAGTAGGGGGTAGGTACCTACTGGCCGTCTGGGCCGACACTTGTATCAGGCCTTTGACCAATCCCAATTGTACCACTGTTATTAGTTAGGCCACTTCTTATTAGGACTTACGTTGATATAGATAGTGAGAGGTTGAGTACCTCGCTATACTCGTAATTGTAGTACGAGTACTGTACCAGGCATGTGCCCCGGCCCTTCTCCCGGGGGTGAAAAAAAAACCAGGCATATGCCTGCCTTGTACGAGTACGCATGCCAAACCCGCCTTCTCCCAGGGGTGAAAAAAACGTACGAGTATGATCATAATGTACTACTACCCCCAGCACGCACCTGACGGGTTACAATACTAGTTACTACTCGTATAGTACTCGTGGGGCCGGGCTTCGTTTTCTAGAAAAG
>NW_027449319.1:0-20000 GCF_964194025.1 Convolutriloba macropyga
AGGCTGGCTTGAGCTGAGCTAGCTAGCTTGAGCTTGAGCTAGCTAGCTGCTTGAGCTTGAGCTTGAGCTTAGCTAGCTTGAGCTTGAGCTTGGCTAGCTAGCTTGAGCCTTGAGCTTGAGCTAGCTAGCTTGAGCTAGCTAGCTAGCTTGAGCTTGAGCTAGCTAGCTAGCTGAGCTTGAGCTAGCTAGCTAGCTTGAGCTTGAGCTAGCTAGCTTGAGCTTGAGCTTGAGCTAGCTAGCTTGAGCTTGAGCTTGAGCTAGCTAGCTTGAGCTTGAGCTAGCTAGCTTGAGCTTGAGCTAGCTAGCTAGCTTGAGCTTGAGCTTGAGCTAGCTAGCTAGCTAGCTTGAGCTTGAGCTTGAGCTTGAGCTAGCTAGCTTGAGCTTGAGCTAGCTAGCTTGAGCTTGAGCTTGAGCTTGAGCTAGCTAGCTTGAGCTTGAGCTTGAGCTAGCTAGCTTGAGCTTGAGCTTGAGCTAGCTAGCTTGAGCTTGAGCTTGAGCTAGCTAGCTTGAGCTTGAGCTTGAGCTAGCTAGCTTGAGCTTGAGCTTGAGCTAGCTAGCTTGAGCTTGAGCTTGAGCTAGCTAGCTTGAGCTTGAGCTTGAGCTAGCTAGCTTGAGCTTGAGCTAGCTAGCTTGAGCTTGAGCTAGCTAGCTTGAGCTTGAGCTAGCTAGCTAGCTTGAGCTTGAGCTAGCTAGCTAGCTTGAGCTTGAGCTTGAGCTAGCTAGCTAGCTTGTGCTATCTAGCTTGAGCTTGAGCTAGCTGGCTTGAGCTTGAGCTAGCTAGCTTGAGCTTGAGCTAGCTAGCTTGAGCTTGAGCTAGCTAGCTAGCTTGAGCTTGAGCTAGCTAGCTAGCTTGAGCTTGAGCTAGCTAGCTAGCTTGAGCTTGAGCTAGCTAGCTAGCTTGAGCTTGAGCTTGAGCTAGCTAGCTTGAGCTTGAGCTTGAGCTAGCTAGCTAGCTTGAGCTTGAGCTAGCTAGCTTGAGCTTGAGCTAGCTAGCTTGAGCTTGAGCTAGCTAGCTAGCTTGAGCTTGAGCTAGCTAGCTAGCTTGAGCTTGAGCTAGCTAGCTAGCTTGAGCTTGAGCTAGCTAGCTAGCTTGAGCTAGCTAGCTAGCTTGAGCTTGAGCTTGAGCTAGCTAGCTTGAGCTTGAGCTAGCTAGCTAGCTTGAGCTTGAGCTAGCTAGCTAGCTTGAGCTTGAGCTAGCTAGCTAGCTTGAGCTTGAGCTTGAGCTAGCTAGCTTGAGCTTGAGCTTGAGCTAGCTAGCTAGCTTGAGCTTGAGCTAGCTAGCTTGAGCTTGAGCTAGCTAGCTTGAGCTTGAGCTAGCTAGCTAGCTTGTGCTTGAGCTAGCTAGCTAGCTTGAGCTTGAGCTTGAGCTAGCTAGCTTGAGCTTGAGCTAGCTAGCTTGAGCTTGAGCTAGCTAGCTTGAGCTTGAGCTAGCTAGCTAGCTTGAGCTTGAGCTAGCTAGCTAGCTTGAGCTTGAGCTTGAGCTAGCTGGCTTGAGCTTGAGCTAGCTAGCTTGAGCTTGAGCTAGCTAGCTTGAGCTTGACCTAGCTAGCTAGCTTGATGAGTAGTAGCTTGAGCTAGCTAGCTAGCTTGAGCTTGAGCTAGCTAGCTAGCTTGAGCTTGAGCTAGCTAGCTAGCTTGAGCTTGAGCTTGAGCTAGCTAGCTTGAGCTTGAGCTTGAGCTAGCTAGCTAGCTTGAGCTTGAGCTAGCTAGCTTGAGCTTGAGCTAGCTAGCTTGAGCTTGAGCTAGCTAGCTAGCTTGAGCTTGAGCTAGCTAGCTAGCTTGAACTTGAGCTAGCTAGCTAGCTTGAGTTTGAGCTAGCTAGCTTGAGCTTGAGCTAGCTAGCTTGAGCTTGAGCTAGCTAGCTAGCTTGAACTTGAGCTAGCTAGCTAGCTTGAGCTTGAGCTAGCTAGCTAGCTTGAGCTTGAGCTAGCTAGCTAGCTTGAGCTTGAGCTTGAGCTAGCTAGCTTGAGCTTGAGCTTGAGCTAGCTAGCTAGCTTGAGCTTGAGCTAGCTAGCTTGAGCTTGAGCTAGCTAGCTTGAGCTTGAGCTAGCTAGCTAGCTTGAGCTTGAGCTAGCTAGCTAGCTTGAACTTGAGCTAGCTAGCTAGCTTGAGCTTGAGCTAGCTAGCTTGAGCTTGAGCTAGCTAGCTAGCTTGAGCTTGAGCTTGAGCTAGCTAGCTAGCTAGCTTGAGCTTGAGCTTGAGCTTGAGCTAGCTAGCTTGAGCTTGAGCTAGCTAGCTAGCTTGAGCTTGGGCTTGAGCTAGCTAGCTTGAGCTTGAGCTTGAGCTAGCTAGCTTGAGCTTGAGCTTGAGCTAGCTAGCTTGAGCTTGAGCTTGAGCTAGCTAGCTTGAGCTTGAGCTTGAGCTAGCTAGCTAGCTAGCTTGAGCTTGAGCTAGCTAGCTTGAGCTTGAGCTAGCTAGCTAGCTTGAGCTTGAGCTTGAGCTAGCTGGCTTGAGCTTGAGCTAGCTAGCTTGAGCTTGAGCTAGCTAGCTTGAGCTTGAGCTAGCTAGCTAGCTTGAACTTGAGCTAGCTAGCTAGCTTGAGCTTGAGCTTGAGCTTGAGCTAGCTAGCTAGCTTGAGCTTGAGCTTGAGCTAGCTGGCTTGAGCTTGAGCTAGCTAGCTTGAGCTTGAGCTAGCTAGCTTGAGCTTGAGCTAGCTAGCTAGCTTGAACTTGAGCTAGCTAGCTAGCTTGAGCTTGAGCTAGCTAGCTAGCTTGAGCTTGAGCTAGCTAGCTAGCTTGAGCTTGAGCTTGAGCTAGCTAGCTTGAGCTTGAGCTTGAGCTAGCTAGCTAGCTTGAGCTTGAGCTAGCTAGCTTGAGCTTGAGCTAGATAGCTTGAGCTTGAGCTAGCTAGCTAGCTTGAGCTTGAGCTAGCTAGCTAGCTTGAACTTGAGCTAGCTAGCTAGCTTGAGCTTGAGCTAGCTAGCTAGCTTGAGCTAGCTAGCTAGCTTGAGCTTGAGCTTGAGCTAGCTAGCTTGAGCTTGAGCTAGCTAGCTAGCTTGAGCTTGAGCTAGCTAGCTAGCTTGAGCTTGAGCTAGCTAGCTAGCTTGAGCTTGAGCTTGAGCTAGCTAGCTTGAGCTTGAGCTTGAGCTAGCTAGCTAGCTTGAGCTTGAGCTAGCTAGCTTGAGCTTGAGCTAGCTAGCTTGAGCTTGAGCTAGCTAGCAAGCTTGTGCTTGAGCTAGCTAGCTAGCTTGAGCTTGAGCTTGAGCTAGCTAGCTTGAGCTTGAGCTAGCTAGCTTGAGCTTGAGCTAGCTAGCTTGAGCTTGAGCTAGCTAGCAAGCTTGTGCTTGAGCTAGCTAGCTAGCTTGAGCTTGAGCTTGAGCTAGCTGGCTTGAGCTTGAGCTAGCTAGCTTGAGCTTGAGCTAGCTAGCTTGAGCTTGAGCTAGCTAGCTAGCTTGAACTTGAGCTAGCTAGCTAGCTTGAGCTTGAGCTAGCTAGCTAGCTTGAGCTTGAGCTAGCTAGCTAGCTTGAGCTTGAGCTTGAGCTAGCTAGCTTGAGCTTGAGCTTGAGCTAGCTAGCTAGCTTGAGCTTGAGCTAGCTAGCTTGAGCTTGAGCTAGCTAGCTTGAGCTTGAGCTAGCTAGCTAGCTTGAGCTTGAGCTAGCTAGCTAGCTTGAACTTGAGCTAGCTAGCTAGCTTGAGTTTGAGCTAGCTAGCTTGAGCTTGAGCTAGCTAGCTTGAGCTTGAGCTAGCTAGCTAGCTTGAACTTGAGCTAGCTAGCTAGCTTGAGCTTGAGCTAGCTAGCTAGCTTGAGCTTGAGCTAGCTAGCTAGCTTGAGCTTGAGCTTGAGCTAGCTAGCTTGAGCTTGAGCTTGAGCTAGCTAGCTAGCTTGAGCTTGAGCTAGCTAGCTTGAGCTTGAGCTAGCTAGCTTGAGCTTGAGCTAGCTAGCTAGCTTGAGCTTGAGCTAGCTAGCTAGCTTGAACTTGAGCTAGCTAGCTAGCTTGAGCTTGAGCTAGCTAGCTAGCTTGAGCTAGCTAGCTAGCTTGAGCTTGAGCTTGAGCTTGAGCTAGCTAGCTTGAGCTTGAGCTAGCTAGCTAGCTTGAGCTTGAGCTAGCTAGCTAGCTTGAGCTTGAGCTAGCTAGCTAGCTTGAGCTTGAGCTTGAGCTAGCTAGCTTGAGCTTGAGCTAGCTAGCTAGCTTGAGCTTGAGCTAGCTAGCTAGCTTGAGCTTGAGCTTGAGCTAGCTAGCTTGAGCTTGAGCTTGAGCTAGCTAGCTAGCTTGAGCTTGAGCTAGCTAGCTTGAGCTTGAGCTAGCTAGCTTAAGCTTGAGCTAGCTAGCTAGCTTGTGCTTGAGCTAGCTAGCTAGCTTGAGCTTGAGCTTGAGCTAGCTGGCTTGAGCTTGAGCTAGCTAGCTTGAGCTTGAGCTAGCTAGCTTGAGCTTGAGCTAGCTAGCTAGCTTGAACTTGAGCTAGCTAGCTAGCTTGAGCTTGAGCTAGCTAGCTAGCTTGAGCTTGAGCTAGCTAGCTAGCTTGAGCTTGAGCTTGAGCTAGCTAGCTTGAGCTTGAGCTTGAGCTAGCTAGCTAGCTTGAGCTTGAGCTAGCTAGCTTGAGCTTGAGCTAGCTAGCTTGAGCTTGAGCTAGCTAGCTAGCTTGAGCTTGAGCTAGCTAGCTAGCTTGAACTTGAGCTAGCTAGCTAGCTTGAGCTTGAGCTAGCTAGCTAGCTTGAGCTAGCTAGCTAGCTTGAGCTTGAGCTTGAGCTAGCTAGCTTGAGCTTGAGCTAGCTAGCTAGCTTGAGCTTGAGCTAGCTAGCTAGCTTGAGCTTGAGCCAGCTAGCTAGCTTGAGCTTGAGCTTGAGCTAGCTAGCTTGAGCTTGAGCTTGAGCTAGCTAGCTAGCTTGAGCTTGAGCTAGCTAGCTTGAGCTTGAGCTAGCTAGCTTGAGCTTGAGCTAGCTAGCAAGCTTGTGCTTGAGCTAGCTAGCTAGCTTGAGCTTGAGCTTGAGCTAGCTAGCTTGAGCTTGAGCTAGCTAGCTTGAGCTTGAGCTAGCTAGCTTGAGCTTGAGCTAGCTAGCAAGCTTGTGCTTGAGCTAGCTAGCTAGCTTGAGCTTGAGCTTGAGCTAGCTGGCTTGAGCTTGAGCTAGCTAGCTTGAGCTTGAGCTAGCTAGCTTGAGCTTGAGCTAGCTAGCTAGCTTGAACTTGAGCTAGCTAGCTAGCTTGAGCTTGAGCTAGCTAGCTAGCTTGAGCTTGAGCTAGCTAGCTAGCTTGAGCTTGAGCTTGAGCTAGCTAGCTTGAGCTTGAGCTTGAGCTAGCTAGCTAGCTGGAGCTTGAGCTAGCTAGCTTGAGCTTGAGCTAGCTAGCTTGAGCTTGAGCTAGCTAGCTAGCTTGAGCTTGAGCTAGCTAGCTAGCTTGAACTTGAGCTAGCTAGCTAGCTTGAGTTTGAGCTAGCTAGCTTGAGCTTGAGCTAGCTAGCTTGAGCTTGAGCTAGCTAGCTAGCTTGAACTTGAGCTAGCTAGCTAGCTTGAGCTTGAGCTAGCTAGCTAGCTTGAGCTTGAGCTAGCTAGCTAGCTTGAGCTTGAGCTTGAGCTAGCTAGCTTGAGCTTGAGCTTGAGCTAGCTAGCTAGCTTGAGCTTGAGCTAGCTAGCTTGAGCTTGAGCTAGCTAGCTTGAGCTTGAGCTAGCTAGCTAGCTTGAGCTTGAGCTAGCTAGCTAGCTTGAACTTGAGCTAGCTAGCTAGCTTGAGCTTGAGCTAGCTAGCTAGCTTGAGCTAGCTAGCTAGCTTGAGCTTGAGCTTGAGCTTGAGCTAGCTAGCTTGAGCTTGAGCTAGCTAGCTAGCTTGAGCTTGAGCTAGCTAGCCAGCTTGAGCTTGAGCTAGCTAGCTAGCTTGAGCTTGAGCTTGAGCTAGCTAGCTTGAGCTTGAGCTTGAGCTAGCTAGCTAGCTTGAGCTTGAGCTAGCTAGCTAGCTTGAGCTTGAGCTTGAGCTAGCTAGCTTGAGCTTGAGCTTGAGCTAGCTAGCTAGCTTGAGCTTGAGCTAGCTAGCTTGAGCTTGAGCTAGCTAGCTTGAGATTGAGCTAGCTAGCTAGCTTGTGCTTGAGCTAGCTAGCTAGCTTGAGCTTGAGCTTGAGCTAGCTGGCTTGAGCTTGAGCTAGCTAGCTTGAGCTTGAGCTAGCTAGCTTGAGCTTGAGCTAGCTAGCTAGCTTGAACTTGAGCTAGCTAGCTAGCTTGAGCTTGAGCTTGAGCTAGCTAGCTAGCTTGAGCTTGAGCTAGCTAGCTAGCTTGAGCTTGAGCTTGAGCTAGCTAGCTTGAGCTTGAGCTTGAGCTAGCTAGCTAGCTTGAGCTTGAGCTAGCTAGCTTGAGCTTGAGCTAGCTAGCTTGAGCTTGAGCTAGCTAGCTAGCTTGAGCTTGAGCTAGCTAGCTAGCTTGAACTTGAGCTAGCTAGCTAGCTTGAGCTTGAGCTAGCTAGCTAGCTTGAGCTAGCTAGCTAGCTTGAGCTTGAGCTTGAGCTTGAGCTAGCTAGCTTGAGCTTGAGCTAGCTAGCTAGCTTGAGCTTGAGCTAGCTAGCTAGCTTGAGCTTGAGCTAGCTAGCTAGCTTGAGCTTGAGCTTGAGCTAGCTAGCTTGAGCTTGAGCTTGAGCTAGCTAGCTAGCTTGAGCTTGAGCTAGCTAGCTTGAGCTTGAGCTAGCTAGCTTGAGCTTGAGCTAGCTAGCTAGCTTGAGCTTGAGCTAGCTAGCTAGCTTGAGCTTGAGCTAGCTGGCTTGAGCTTGAGCTAGATAGCTTGAGCTTGAGCTAGCTAGCTAGCTTGAGCTAGCTAGCTAGAGCTCGACCTATGAAAAGCTGCGCAAACACTTATTCTATAATAATTGCGAAAATTAAAAATTTCACAAGTGAAAAGCTGCATAAACAGTAATTCTATGTGTGGGGCATTATTAGGGGGAGGTGTCTTGTCAAAATATGGCTGGACTAAAGACCTCAACCCAGATAGGGTGGAAGGCCCTATGATCGGTCTGTTACTAATCGGTGACCGATAAAGACCTGACCAAGGCCTGTAGTAAGCTTGGTTAGGCATTACAGGAGATAACACTAAGACCGAGGGGTCTTAGAGAGCCCTCTAGCGGGGCGAATAGAGCTAGATCGAGCCTTGGGAAAGCTAGATCGAGCAGGACTGAAGCTAAAGGATAGACCGAGAGGTCTGTCTGGTCCTCCTAGAGAGGCCAAGAGAAAGTACGAGAAGCCAACTAAAGCTTGATCGGGCCTTCAGCAAGCACGACCGAGCTGTACCGGAGCTAACACTAAGACCGAGGGGTCTTAGAGAGCCCTCTAGCGGGGCGAATAGAGCTAGATCGAGCCTTGGGAAAGCTAGATCGAGCAGGACTGAAGCTAAACGATAGACCGAGAGGTCTGTCTGGTCCTCCTAGAGAGGCCAAGAGAAAAAACGAGAAGCTAACTAAAGCTTGATCGGGCCTTCAGCAAGCACGACCGAGCTGTACCGGAGCTAACACTAAGACCGAGGGGTCTTAGAGAGCCCTCTAGCGGGGCGAATAGAGCTTGATCAAGCCTTGGGCAAGCTAGATCGAGCAGGACTGAAGCTAAGCAAGAGACCGAGAGGTCTGTCTGGTCCTCCTAGAGAGGCCAAGAGAAAGTACGAGAAGCCAACTAAAGCTTGATCGGGCCTTCAGCAAGCACGACCGAGCTGTACCGGAGCTAACACTAAGACCGAGGGGTCTTAGAGAGCCCTCTAGCGGGGCGAATAGAGCTAGATCGAGCCTTGGGAAAGCTAGATCGAGCAGGACTGAAGCTAAACGATAGACCGAGAGGTCTGTCTGGTCCTCCTAGAGAGGCCAAGAGAAAGTACGAGAAGCTAACTAAAGCTTGATCGCGCCTTCAGCAAGCACGATTGAGCAAGACCGGAGCTAACACTAAGACCGAAGTGTCTTAGAGAGCCCTCTGGTGGGGCGAATAGAGCTAGATCGAGCCTTGGGAAAGCTAGATCGAGTAAGATTGAAGCTGAAAGAGTGTCAGAGGAGCAAATGAACCTCCAAAAAGTGAAAATCAAATTTTAGAAAAAACACAAGTTAAATACTGCATGGACAGTATTTCTATGTGTGGGGCATTATTAGGGGGAGGTGTCTTGTCAAAATATGGCTGGACTAAAGACCTCAACCCGGATAGGGTGGAAGGCCCCATGATCGGTCTGTTACTAATCGGTGACCGATAAAGACCTGACCAAGGCCTGTAGTAAGCTTGGTTAGGCATTACAGGAGTTAACACTAAGACCGAGGGGTCTTAGAGAGCCCTCTAGCGGGGCGAATAGAGCTAGATCGAGCCTTGGGAAAGCTAGATCGAGCAGGACTGAAGCTAAGCAAGAGACCGAAAGGTCTGTCTGGTCCTCCTAGAGAGGCCAAGAGAAAGTACGAGAAGCTAACTAAAGCTTGATCAGGCCTTCAGCAAGCACGACCGAGCTGTACCGGAGCTAACACTAAGACCGAGGGGTCTTAGAGAGCCCTCTAGCAGGGCGAATAGATCTAGATCGAGCCTTGGGAAAGCTAGATCGAGCAGGACTGAAGCTAAACGATAGACCGAGAGGTCTGTCTGGTCCTCCTAGAGAGGCCAAGAGAAAGTACGAGAAGCTAACTAAAGCTTGATCGGGCCTTCAGCAAGCACGACCGAGCTGTACCGGAGCTAACACTAAGACCGAGGGGTCTTAGAGAGCCCTCTAGCAGGGCGAATAGAGCTAGATCGAGCCTTGGGAAAGCTAGATCAAGCAGGACTGAAGCTAAACGATAGACCGAGAGGTCTGTCTGGTCCTCCTAGAGAGGCCAAGAGAAAGTACGAGAATCTAACTAAAGCTTGATCGGGCCTTCAGCAAGCACGACCGAGCTGTACCGGAGCTAACACTAAGACCGAGGGGTCTTAGAGAGCCCTCTAGCAGGGCGAATAGAGCTAGATCGAGCCTTGGGAAAGCTAGATCGAGCAGGACTGAAGCTAAACGATAGACCGAGAGGTCTGTCTGGTCCTCCTAGAGAGGCCAAGAGGAAGTACGAGAAGCTAACTAAAGCTTGATCGCGCCTTCAGCAAGCACGATTGAGCAAGACCGGAGCTAACACTAAGACCGAAGTGTCTTAGAGAGCCCTCTAGTGGGGCGAATAGAGCTAGATCGAGCCTTGGGAAAGCTAGATCGAGTAAGATTGAAGCTGAAAGAGTGTCAGAGGAGCAAATGAACCTCCAAAAAGTGAAAATCAAATTTTAGAAAAAAACACAAGTTAAATACTGCATGGACAGTAATTCTATGTGTGGGGCATTATTAGGGAGAGGTGTCTTGTCAAAATATGGCTGGACTAAAGACCTCAACCCGGATAGGGTGGAAGGCCCTATGATTGGTCTGTTACTAATCGGTGACCGATAAAGACCTGACCAAGGCCTGTAGTAAGCTTGGTTAGGCATTACAGAAGATAACACTAAGACCGAGGGGTCTTAGAGAGCCCTCTAGCGGGGCGAATAGAGCTTGATCAAGCCTTGGGCAAGCTAGATCGAGCAGGACTGAAGCTAAACGATAGACCGAGAGGTCTGTCTGGTCCTCCTAGAGAGGCCAAGAGAAAGTACGAGAATCTAACTAAAGCTGGGTCGGGCCTTCAGCAAGCACGACCGAGCAGTACCGGAGCTAACACTAAGACCGAGGGGTCTTAGAGAGCCCTCTAGTGGGGCGAATAGAGCTAGATCGAGCCTTGGGAAAGCTAGATCGAGCAGGACTGAAGCTAAACGATAAACCGAAAGGTCTGACGGGTCCTCATAAGAGGCATGGAGAAAGATCTGATACTAAAGTACCTCTCGGAAGTAATAAAATATGCCTGATGAAGCCGGGTATGATGTTTGTTGTTTGATGGCATTCATCGATTAGGTCTGGTGGATTCCCCATTACTCCGAGTGGTACTAGTAGAGGCTCCTACAGGGGTGAGCAAAGCGAGATCAAGCCTTAGGCAAGCTAGATCGAGCAGAACTGAAGCTGAAAAGCAAAATAAATGACAGGTCTGTCCAAATCAATAAACTTGAAATCCAGTGTGGTCACCACGGGTCACGAGGTGAATTCCTAGCGATTGTCTGCTGAACGTATAGGAAGGCCCGAAACGAACGATAATTTCATTGCACAGTGGAGATACTATACGTTCAGGAGTAGCATACATCGGGTTTGATCTATGATCATGTCTGGTCTCCGAGGATCCACCGGGTTACCAACTGGCACCGCTGTACTGGGTGTAAAACTGGGCCACCTGAAGTCCCGGGTGTAAAACTAGGTGCCTCTGTGCCAAAGTAGCGGCTTGCGTAGTGCATTATGCCTCCGGCTTGCGAAATGGTTATAAGCAATAACAACAGGACGCCGCGGGGTGTTCACTTAAAGGAGTAACGTTCTCTCAAGGGAGGGGATCTAAAAATCTTGATAAAACATTTATTCTATGCAAAATTTGTGCGCAAATTTTGCAAAGTAAAAAGCTGCACTGTAGCAAATTCTATGTGTGTAGCATTATTAGGGAAGTGTTGTTTGATGGCACCTCTCTACTTGATGCACCAAAGAACTACCTTGATGGCTCATGACCGCTGGTAATCTGTCGTCGCTAGTAGTTCGGAACTGAGAACAAATATGTTCGCAAATTACAACAATTATACAGCATATTGCTGAATAAAGCAGAACCGAATAATACTCAGTGACTTTACACCAAGACTGACTAATGTCTGGATTGTATCGTCCTACTCGAGTAAGGCGAAGAAAAGCTAGAAAGATACGCTTTTCACAAAGCAGGCTTAATGCATGCAAACCAAGGAGGAAGGAGTGATGCCCCTCCTTATAATAAGCAGAACCAAATAAAGAACAGACAGCATCATCTGTACAGTGACCAAGAAGAGGTGAAACTTCTGTATGTGAAAAGGCAATTTGAGCGAGATTTATTAGCAGACTAGTATTATGTTGTTTCTAGTAGGCGAAAGCCGAAACATCAACATGTGAAAATCTGATATTAAATCCTCAATCATTTTCCCTAGTATTATACAGCTATGAGTAACCTTAATTGGACACGGCAATTATTGCTGACCGGTGAAACTTTCGCATGGGAAAGACACACACACTTCTTGACAAAGCAATAAGTATTATGCTGTTTCTAGTACGCGAAAGCAGAAACATCAGCATGTGAAAGTTGTGAAGTTGAAGAATTTTTGTGTTGAGTACGATGTTGTTACTAGTAACCATGTCGACAGCTGAGAACTGTTCTCTAACCAATAGAAGGTGAAACTTCTGTATGTGAAAAGGCAATTTGAGCGAGATTTCTTAGCAGACTAGTATTATGTTGTTTCTAGTAGGCGAAAGCCGAAACATCAACATGTGAAAATCTGATATTAAATCCTCAATCATTTTCCCTAGTATTATACAGCTACTAGTAGCCGTAATTGGTCAGGGAAACATTGTTGACCGGTGAAACTTCACATGGGAAAGACACACAAATTACTTGACAAAACAATAAGTATTATGCTGTTTCTAGTATGCGAAAGCAGAAACATCAGCATGTGAAAGTTGTGAAGTTGAAAAGTTTTTGTGTTGAGTACGGTGTTGTTACTAGTAACCATGTCGACAGCTGGAAAGCTGTTCTCTAACCAATAAAAGGTAAAACTTCTGTATCTGAAGAGGCGGCGTGATTGAGATTTTTAACAGACTAGTATTATGTTGTTTCTAGTAGGCGAGAGCCGAAACATCGACATGTGAACATCTGGTTTTTAAATCATGAGTCAATTCTCCCTAGTATGATACAGTTGTTAGCCGGTATTGGTAACAGTAGAACAGAGATTTGGAGGGCAAAACCTGCTCATGGGAAATGCTCACAGAGCGCTATCTACCAGTACACATAGTATTATGCTGTTTCTAGTACGCGCGAGCCGAAACATCAGCATGTGAAATGTGTAATCGTGGGTAACTCTAAGTGTGTAGAGTACTGTGTAGTAACTAGTAGCCATGCCAAAGCATGCATTGAAACTCTTCGTGATTTAAAAAGCTCAAAGCAAGATTGACGAGGCCGCAAGGCTATGTCTTTCTAAATTCGAACAAATCGAAAGATTGTTCAAAGTACAATTAAACTGATTGATCCTGTCAGTTGCCATATGCTTGTCTGAAAGACTAAGCCATGCATGTGCAAGCGAAGCTTGAAAAAGTGGAACCGCGAATGGCTCATTAAATCAGTTACTATCTATTAGTTGATTTGCAAGCTAAATGAATAACTGCGGTAACCCTGCAGCTAATGCATGCTGATTGTCCGACACTGTCGGAGACTTTTACAAGACTACACCGGGTGATTTGCTAAGTACAGACACATCCCGTGATGAGTCCTAGTAACTGAAAGATCCCAGATAGCTTCGGCTTGGGGACGGAACTTCCGAATTTCTGACCTATCAACCTATGATGGTAGTGTAACGGACTACCATGGTTGTGACGGGTAACGGGGAATCAGGGTTCGATTCCGGAGAGGGAGCCTTAGAAACGGCTACCACATCCAAGGAAGGCAGCAGGCACGCAAATTACCCACTCTCCGCACGAGGAGGTAGTGACTAGAAATAATGATATGAACCTTTATGGTTTGTAATCAGAATGGAATGGACTTAAAAGCTCCATTGATGAACGAGTAGAGGGCAAGTCTGGTGCCAGCAGCCGCGGTAATACCAGCCTCTACAAGCGTATGCAATAGTTGCTGCGTTTAAAAAGCTCATAGTTGGATCTGTTTGAGTAGAACGGCAACATGGTCTTCAGTTAAATCTGTTGACTCGTTCCGCTCATCCTTCGCATCGAAGAAATAGTTTGCACTTAAATGTGACGAACTGTGGAAACGGTGTTTTCACCCTGAGAAAATTAGAGTGTTCAAAGCATCCTTTGGGATCGAATAATAAAGCATGGAATAATGGAGAATGACCCGCTACTCGATTGATGCCGGTTGGCTGAGTGCGGTAATGATTGAAAGGAACAGACGGGGGCATTTGTATTGCTACGTTAGAGGTGAAATTCTTGGATCGTGGCAAGACAAACTACTGCGAAAGCATTTGCCAAGAATGTTTTCATTAATCAAGAACGAAAGTCAGAGTATTGAAGAGGATTAGATACCCTCGCAATTCTGACCATAAACTATACCAACCTACAATTTGTCAAAGTCGATCTTGACTTGGCAAGAGATTAACCGGGAAACCAAAGTTTATTGGTTCCGGGGGAAGTATGGTTGCAAAATCGAAACTTAAAGGAATTGACGGAAGGGCACCACCAGGAGTGGAGCCTGCGGCTTAATTTGACTCAACACGGGAAAACTCACCCGGTCCAGACATCTTAAGGATTGACAGATTGAATATCTTTCATGATTATATGGGCGGTGGTGCATGGCCGTTCTTAGTTAGTGGAGTGATCTGTCTGGTTAATTCCGATAACGAACGAGATCTTCTCCATCTAAATAATGAAATTCACTATATGTGAATTCAAACACTTCTTAGAGGAACTATGCGGAATTAAATACCGCAGATGAAGTGAGGCTATAACAGGTCTGTGATGCCCTTAGATGTTCTGGACTGCACGCGCGCTACACTGTGTACTTTTAGATTGAGTACTCAGCCCTTGGTCCGAAATGGACTGGGCAATCAGAGAAAAGTACAGCGCTTCAAGGGGATCGTCTGTTGTAACTTGCAGACGTGAACCAGGAATTCCTGGTACTTATGAGTCAACAACTCATAGGGATTACGTCCCTGCCCTTTGTACACACCGCCCGTCGCTACTACTGATTGGATAGTTAAGCAAGAATTGCAAATTCCTACTGTTGGGACTTCGGTCTCCGGCAACGGGATGAAGCGGATCGAGCTTAATTGTCTAGAGGAAGTAAAAGTCGTAACAAGGTTTCCGTAGGGGAACCTGCGGAAGGATCAGTGATTGATTCCTTCGGGCATGGCTGCTGGTAGAGGCCATGTCTGTAGTGCGCATGACGCTCTGTCGCTAGAGATTGCTTGGCAACCAATCTCGAATTATGTATCGAGCTCAAAAACTACTTGTGTGGATACATAGTTCAGCAGTCATGGCAAGGGACTGCTTAAAGGGAGACTAGTTAGCAAAAGCAGCCTAGCAGAACTGCAGCTATCTAGATCTCAGAAGCTGGGTTATAGAAGCCCAGCTATAGACTTGTGAATGAGAAAGGCCTAAAAAGGTCCACAAGTCGCGTGGTTAGAACCGACACGCAAAAATCCCAGCGAGTGACAGAGCGTTGCGCTGTTCAGTGGGAAAGAGTTGAGCTACTCGGGGCGCCCACTGAACTTGCTCCGAGCCAAAGGCTCGAAAAAACACAGCTTAGCCTCAGATCCTTTACATAGAAGGCTAGCTAAAATAAACTTACCTTGGACGAGGGTAAAGTTTAGTCAGTTCTTAGGGGAGAGTAATCCACAGCTTCTCGCCCTCTGAACATTCTCCCAGATATGTAGGTCTGGGAGAGTCTCCTCCTGTTCTTCGGAATCTGGAGGTAGACAAAGACAGTACGATACGATCTTGCATCGGGATGACTAACCGATAATGATCATAATCTGACAATTTTTCCGGCTTGAGGCACCGGAGTCAGATTAAAGACACATACTGAACTAAAGGCGTATGTGCAAAGCTTGTCGGAGTGTAGAGAGTCAAGCTGAGTTGACTCGTCACGTGGTGATGACAACAGCCATGTGCAAAACACTCACAACTTTATCGTCTATGTGGAAAAGGTTGCTAACAGCGCTCTCTATGAGAGGCCCTCGCATATAACTATACGAGGAAAAGGCGATAGAGTTGTTTGAATGTGGGGCAGGTTCATCGACAAGCTAAGTTGATCACATTCTTGTTGTGGCATCCTACTAGAATTGGTCACGGTCTGCACCAACTCTCCCCAAGTTGGCCAGACTTAAAACTAGAAATAAGGTTTGCAGCTATGTGAACCTAGAAACTGTAAAGGAGTTGAAAGAACTTAAAGGAATTGAAAGAGGCCTTGAGGTATATCCTCTTGGTAAAGACCCACAAAAGCTCACAAAAGTGGCTTCGAAGGGCAAAACTGGTTCATCCAAAACAATTGGAGAGCTTAAAGCAGAACCAATTCGAATGAAACACTATTGGTGAAACTTCATCATGAGAACGTCACAAGCTGATCACGCTCTATGATATGACTAGTATTATGTTGCTTCTAGTAGGCTAAGCGCAAGCCGAAACATCAACATGTGAAAGTCGTAGAATTTTGCAATCAAACTGTGGCTAGTACTGTGATGTTACTAGTAACCTGGTGTTCCGTCATATGGCCAAGAGAGCATTTGAAGGCGAAACTTCTGCATGGGAAAGCTGCATCATGATCAAAATTTTATATCGAGTATTATGTTGACGTTAGTAGGCCTTGGCCGAAAACGCAGCATGTGAAAGGTATAGATAAAAGTTATTGTTGCAGTCAGTACTGTGTAGTTACTAGTAGCTGGATTTAAGCTCAAAATGAGACACTGTTGGTGAAACTTCATCATGAGAATGTCACAAGCTGATCAAGCTCTATGATATGACTAGTATTATGTTGCTTCTAGTAGGCTAAGCGCAAGCCGAAACATCAACATGTGAAAGTCGTAGAATTTTGCGATCAAATTGTGGCTAGTACTGTGATGTTACTAGTAACCTTGTGTTACGTCATATGGCCAAGAGAGCATTTGAAGGCGAAACTTCTGCATGGGGAAGCTGCATCATGAACAAAAGTTTATATCGAGTATTATGTTGACATTAGTAGGCCCTGGCCGAAAGCGCAGCATGTGAAAGGTATAGATAAAAGTTATCGTTGCAGTCAGTACTGTGTAGTTACTAGTAGCTGGATTTAAGCTCGAAATGAGACACTGTTGGTGAAACTTCATCATGAGAACGTCACAAGCTGATCACGCTCCATGATATGACTAGTTTTATGTTGCTTCTAGTAGGCTAAGCGCAAGCCGAAACATCAACATGTGAAAGTCGTAGAATTTTGCGATCAAATTGTGGCTAGTACTGTGATGTTACTAGTAACCTTGTGTTACGTCATATGGCCAAGAGAGCATTTGAAGGCGAAACTTCTGCATGGGGAAGCTGCATCATGAACAAAAGTTTATATCGAGTATTATGTTGACGTTAGTAGGCCCTGGCCGAAAGCGCAGCATGTGAAAGGTATAGATAAAAGTTAGCGTTGCAGTCAGTACTGTGTAGTTACTAGTAGCTGGATTTAAGCTCGAAATGAGACACTGTTGGTGAAACTTCATCATGAGAACGTCACAAGCTGATCACGCTCTATGATATGACTAGTATTATGTTGCTTCTAGTAGGCTAAGCGCAAGCCGAAACATCAACATGTGAAAGTCGTAGAATTTTGCAATCAAACTGTGGCTAGTACTGTGATGTTACTAGTAACCTTTTCTTACGTCATATGGCCAAGAGAGCATTTGAAGGCGAAACTTCTGCATGGGGAAGCTGCATCATGAACAAAAGTTTATATCGAGTATTATGTTGACGTTAGTAGGCCCTGGCCGAAAGCGCAGCATGTGAAAGGTATAGATAAAAGTTATCGTTGCAGTCAGTACTGTGTAGTTACTAGTAGCTGGATTTAAGCTCGAAGTGAGACACTGTTGGTGAAACTTCATCATGAGAACGTCACAAGCTGATCACGCTCTATGATATGACTAGTATTATGTTGCTTATAGTAGGCTAAGCGCAAGCCGAAACATCAACATGTGAAAGTCGTAGAATTTTGCGATCAAATTGTGGCTAGTACTGTGATGTTACTAGTAACCTTGTGTTACGTCATATGGCCAAGAGAGCATTTGAAGGCGAAACTTCTGCATGGGGAAGCTGCATCATGAACAAAAGTTTATATCGAGTATTATGTTGACGTTAGTAGGCCCTGGCCGAAAGCGCAGCATGTGAAAGGTATAGATAAAAGTTAGCGTTGCAGTCAGTACTGTGTAGTTACTAGTAGCTGGATTTAAGCTCGAAATGAGACACTGTTGGTGAAACTTCATCATGAGAACGTCACAAGCTGATCACGCTCTATGATATGACTAGTATTATGTTGCTTCTAGTAGGCTAAGCGCAAGCCGAAACATCAACATGTGAAAGTCGTAG
Source organism: Convolutriloba macropyga (assembly GCF_964194025.1). Taxonomy (NCBI): domain Eukaryota; kingdom Metazoa; phylum Xenacoelomorpha; order Acoela; family Convolutidae; genus Convolutriloba; species Convolutriloba macropyga. Next base: position 17,063 of record NW_027449319.1, read on the forward strand.
AATTTTGCAATCAAACTGTGGCTAGTACTGTGATGTTACTAGTAACCTTTTCTTACGTCATATGGCCAAGAGAGCATTTGAAGGCGAAACTTCTGCATGGGGAAGCTGCATCATGAACAAAAGTTTATATCGAGTATTATGTTGACGTTAGTAGGCCCTGGCCGAAAGCGCAGCATGTGAAAGGTATAGATAAAAGTTATCGTTGCAGTCAGTACTGTGTAGTTACTAGTAGCTGGATTTAAGCTCGAAGTGAGACACTGTTGGTGAAACTTCATCATGAGAACGTCACAAGCTGATCACGCTCTATGATATGACTAGTATTATGTTGCTTATAGTAGGCTAAGCGCAAGCCGAAACATCAACATGTGAAAGTCGTAGAATTTTGCGATCAAACTGTGGCTAGTACTTTGATGATGCTTGTAGCCAACCGAATTGGTTGAAAAGCCCAATAAGTAAGCTAACTTGGGAGAGCTTGTTGGAAACCAAATGCTACTAGATTGGTCCAAATACATCCTTCAACAGGGGATCACTTGGCTCGCTTTACGAAGAGGAGCACAGCTATATGTGTTAATTCGGTATGAATCGCAAGATTTGTTTACCGACCTCTCTAACGCAAAAGGCGGTCTCGGCTTCGGCTGTTGACTGCGTCCGATTCAGGGTTATATAACTCTCGATTGAACACATTGATGTTCTATTGTTGGTGCTTCCAATAAAATTGGAACACTTAAAGCAGAACCGATTCAAATAATAGCATTCTGATCAATGATTGCATTCCTTGATCAAGAACTGCTGGAGTCATTGTGATGGCGAATTTTCTTCATAAGAAAATTGCAAAGAGACGGAACTTAATGAGACTAGTATTATGTTGTTTCTAGTAAGCGGAAGCTGAAACAGCAACATGTGAAAATCAAGTTTTGTTCAATGATCTCGAGGCGATAAGTACTATGAAGCAACTAGTAGCCTAAGCATGACTCAGATTTGAGACAGTCAAAAAGACTGGCGAAACTTCTTCACATGAAAGTTACATAGAGAACTACAAATGTATACAGCGAGTATTATGTTGTTTCTAGTAGGCGAAAGCTGAAACATCAACATGTGAAAGTTGTCTGCAAACTGTAGAACGATATGTGATTAGTACTGTGCTGTTACTAGTAGCCAGTCTGACTGTAGAAGCCAAGACAAAGGGAAACTAATGCATCTGAAAAGGACAAGTTATGGAAAGGTATGCACGATAAGTATTATGTTGTTTCTAGTAAGCGGCAGCTGAAACATCAACATGTGAACGTCGTTGTGTACAGTAACCTAGAACTATATAGTCCTTAGTAACGTGCATTTACTAGTACCTGTAATTGGTATTCAGACTCAGGCAGTTTGGAATAGTTTGGCAAAGATGCACCAGAGAAAACTGGGATTTGATACAGAAATTGTTGAATACAAGTATTATGCTGCTTCTAGTAGGTTGAATCCGAAACATCAGCATGTGAAAATTGAAAACATTTCTGGTTCGAATTGTCACAAGTATTTGGTGATCTGAGTAGCCAAACTCACTACAACGCCAATTGAAGGCAAAAATTCTCAACGGGAAAAGCTATTCTCATTGAATGAGCTAACAAGACGAGTATTATGTTGCTTCTAGTAGGCGAAAGCCAAAACATCAACATGTGAAAGTCTTGCTGAACAAATTTAATGTTGTTGAGCTCAGTACCGTGTGAATTAGTAGCCATAATTGGCGAGCGAAAATTGAACTGGCGAAACTTCGTCTTTGGAAAATTGCAGATGCCGAGCACTTATTTTGCAACGAGTATTATGTTGACTGTAGTAAGCGAAAGCCGAAACAGCAACATGTGAAAGCTGTTGAAATTTGTGGTCATTTTGCAATAAGTACAAGGAGTGTAACTAGTAGCCAGGTCAAAATTTGGGATAAGAATGAGCAAAAATTCTGCATGAGAACAGTTGAAATTATGAAACTAAATTACAAAGACTAGTATTATGTTGTTTCGAGTACGCGAAAGCGGAAACATCAACATGTGAACGTTTGTAACGAAGTTTCGTTAATTTTCAGCCTAGTACTGAGCAAGAACGAGTAGCCTCATCTCCAATCCCACGCAAAATGTAGTGAAATATGTGAGTGAACCTTATTCACGGTGAGGGTTTCCCGAGGTCTGTATTGCAGCGAGTATTATGTTGCTTCTAGTAAGCGAAAGCTGAAACAACAACATTTGAAAGTTGGAATTAATGACTGAATGGAAACTTCGACCTGTGTTTGATAGTAGTAGCGAACAAAACTGCTGAATCGGTTTCTGTCTCATATTGGTCAGTGAACCAATTAAGAGACAATCAACTACATAACCTGAATTGGGCGAGAGAACCCCCTTAACTTAAGCATATCAGTAAGGGGAGGAAAAGAAATCAACTGAGAATCCCTTAGTAATGGCGAATGAACAGGGAAAAGCTCATCGGGAAGAGAAATGGCAACATTTCTCGGTGTCCGGTATGGTTTGATGCTAGACTGGTGAATTTGTCCTGATGTCTACTGGAAAGTAGCATCAAAGAAGGTGAAAATCCTGTAAAGGTCATTTTCGATACCAGTCATAATGGCTCATTCCTATGAGTAGAGTTGTTTGAAAGTGCAACTCGAAGCTGGAGATATGTCTCTCCAAAAGCTAATTATAAAGCGAGACCGATAGTAAACAAGTACCGTGAGGGAAAGTTGAAAAGCACTCTGAAGAGAGAGTGAAAAGTACGTGAAACTGTTGAAGGGGAACTGGAGTGAGCGTTACCATACTCAATGCCTTGATATTATATTCTCGGCTACCGAGTAGTGTAGTTGTCGTCTTTTGGCAAATCTTGTTAATGAATCGAGCAGAAGTTTTCCTCGGAATTCTTCTTGTTGATTCTAAACAAAATGAGATAAATTGATCTTGATTGCCTGTCTGAC
>NW_027449319.1:25000-26855 GCF_964194025.1 Convolutriloba macropyga
CAATCAGAGTGCGAGAAAAGCGCTCCCAAATGGCCTAACAGTGGCAGCCAATCAGAGTGCGAGAAAAGCGCTCCCAAATGGCCTAACAGTGGCAGCCAATCAGAGTGCGAGAAAAGCGCTCCCAAATGGCCTAACAGTGGCAGCCAATCAGAGTGCGAGAAAAGCGCTCCCAAATGGCCTAACAGTGGCAGCCAATCAGAGTGCGAGAAAAGCGCTCCCAAATGGCCTAACAGTGGCAGCCAATCAGAGTGCGAGAAAAGCGCTCCCAAATGGCCTAACAGTGGCAGCCAGCTAGAGCTAGCTTAAGTTAGCTTGGGTTAGCTTGAGTTAGCTTTAATTAGCTTTAATTAGCTTAAGCTAGCTTAAGTTAGCTTGGGTTAGCTTGAGTTAGCTTGAGCTAGCTTGAGTTAGCTTGAATTAGCTTGAGTTAGCTTGAATTAGCTTGAGTTAGCTTGAGTTAGCTTGAATTAGCTTGAGTTAGCTTGAGTTAGCTCGGGTTAGCTTGAGTTTGACTTCATTAACCCAAGTTAGCTTGGGTTAACTTCATTAAGTTAGCTTGAACTAGCTTGAGTTAGCTTGAGTTAGCTTGAGTTAGCTTGAGTTAGCTTGAGTTAGCTTGTCTTAGCTTTAGCTAGCTTGAGTTAGCTTGAACTAGCTTTAGCTACCTTGAGTTAGCTTGAGTTAGCTCGGGTTAGCTTGAGTTAGCTTGAGTTAGCTTGAGTTAGCTTTAGCTAGCTTGAGTTAGCTTGAGTTAGCTTGAGTTAGCTTGAGTTAGCTTGAATTAGCTTGAGTTAGCTTGAGTTAGCTTTAGCTAGCTTGGGTTAGCTTGAGCTAGCTTGAGTTAGCTCGGGTTAGCTTGAGTTAGCTTGAGTTAGCTTTAGCTAGCTTGAGTTAGCTTGAGTTAGCTTGAGTTAGCTTGAGTTAGCTTTAGCTAGCTTGAGTTAGCTTGAACTAGCTTGAGTTAGCTTGAGCTAGCTTGAGTTAGCTTGAGTTAGCTTGAGTTAGCTTTAGCTAGCTTGAGTTAGCTTGAACTAGCTTTAGTTAGCTTGAGTTAGCTTGAGTTAGCTTGAGTTAGCTTGAGTTAGCTTGTCTTAGCTTTAGCTAGCTTGAGTTAGCTTGAACTAGCTTTAGCTACCTTGAGTTAGCTTGAGTTAGCTCGGGTTAGCTTGAGTTAGCTTGAGTTAGCTTGAGTTAGCTTTAGCTAGCTTGAGTTAGCTTGAGTTAGCTTGAGTTAGCTTGAACTAGCTTGAGTTAGCTTGAGTTAGCTTGAGTTAGCTTGAGTTAGCTTGAGTTAGCTTGAGTTAGCTTGTCTTAGCTTTAGCTAGCTTGAGTTAGCTTGAACTAGCTTTAGCTACCTTGAGTTAGCTTGAGTTAGCTCGGGTTAGCTTGAGTTAGCTTGAGTTAGCTTGAGTTAGCTTTAGCTAGCTTGAGTTAGCTTGAGTTAGCTTGAGTTAGCTTGAGTTAGCTTGAATTAGCTTGAGTTAGCTTGAGTTAGCTTTAGCTAGCTTGGGTTAGCTTGAGCTAGCTTGAGTTAGCTCGGGTTAGCTTTAGCTAGCTTGAGTTAGCTTGAGTTAGCTTGAGTTAGCTTGAGTTAGCTTTAGCTAGCTTGAGTTAGCTTGAACTAGCTTGAGTTAGCTTGAGCTAGCTTGAGTTAGCTTGAGTTAGCTTGAGTTAGCTTTAGCTAGCTTGAGTTAGCTTGAACTAGCTTTAGTTAGCTTGAGTTAGCTTGAGTTAGCTTGAGTTAGCTTGAGTTAGCTTGTCTTAGCTTTAGCTAGCTTGAGTTAGCTTGAACTAGCTTTAGCTACCTTGAGTTAGCTTGAGTTAGCTCGGGTTAGCTTGAGTTAGCTTGAGTTAG
>NW_027449320.1:0-29036 GCF_964194025.1 Convolutriloba macropyga
ATTTATTGTTTAAGCCACCCAATCGGTTTTTCGCTCAGCCACACAATCGGCTGTTCAAACTATTTAATTACCTATTGTTTAAGCCAGGCTATCGGTTTTTCAACCAGCCACACAATCGGCTGATCAAACACTATTTATCTATTTATTGTTTAAGCCACCCAATCGGCTTTTCGGTCAGCCACACAATCGGCTGTTCAAACTATTTAATTACCTATTGTTTAAGCCAGGCTATCGGTTTTTCAACCAGCCACACAATCGGCTGATCAAATGCTATTTATCTACTTATTGTTTAAGACACACAATCGGCTTTTCAGTCAGCCACACAATCGGCTCTTCAAACTATATAATTACCTATTGTTTAAGCCACTCAATCGGCTTTTCAACCAGCCACACAATCAGATGTTCAAATTTTATTTATCTACTTATTGTTTAAGCCACACGATCGGCTTTTCAGTCAGCCACACAATCGGCTGTTCATACTATTGAATCACCAATTGTTTAAGCCACGCTATCGGCTTTTCAAGCAGCCACACAATCAGCTGTTCAAATTTTATTTATCTACTTGTTTAAGCCACACAATCGGCTTTTCATTCAGCCACACAATCGGCTGTTCATACTATTGAATTACCTATTGTTTAAGCCACGCTATCGGCTTTTCAACCAGCCACACAATCAACTGTTCAAATTCTATTTATCTACCTATTATTTAAGCCACACAATCGGCTTTTCAGTCAGCGACGCAATCGGCTCTTCAAACTATATAATTACCTATTGTTTAAGCCACTCAATCGGCTTTTCAATCAGCCACACAATCAGCTGTTCAAATTTTATTTATCTACTTATTGTTTAAGCCACACGATCGGCTTTTCAGTCAGCCACACAATCGGCTGTTCATATTATTGAATCACCTATTGTTTAAGCCACGCTATCGGCTTTTCAAGCAGCCACAAAATCAGCTGTTCAAATTTTATTTATCTACTTGTTTAAGCCACACAATCGGCTTTTCAGTCAGCCACACAATCGGCTGTTCGTACTATTGAATTACCTATTGTTTAAGCCACGCTATCGGCCCTTCAACCAGCCACACAATCAGCTGTTCAAATTCTATTTATCTACCTATTGTTTCAGCCACACAATCGGCGTTTCAGTCAGCCACACAATCGGCTGTTCATACTATTGAACTACCTATTGTTTAACTACTCAATCGGCTTTTCAACCAGCCACACAATCAGCTGTTCAAATTCTATTTATCTACTTATTGTTTAAGCCACACAATCGGCTTTTCAGTCAGCCACACAATCGGCTGTTCAAACTATCGAATTACCTATTGTTTAAGCCACACCGCCGGCTTTTCAGCCAGCCACGCAATCGGCTGTTCAAATGCTAGTTCTTTTTTAATGCTATTATTTAATGCTATTTCTTTATGTTTAAGCCAGTTTATTTATTGTTAAGGTTCATGCTATTCTTCCACCAGATACACAGAATACTCAAATGAGCAAAAATTCAAAAGTGTAATATAACAGCTCAGTCAAAACTATGTTCACGGAGAGAGTTTTTAATTACTTTGATTCAGACAAAAATGGCATAACAAAATCAAGTGTCAAAAAACTCAAACTACAGCTCAAAACTTCAAAATTACGTAATTCACAAAACTGTGCAACAACAAAAGCACACGCGACAAAGTTACCAATTTCAGGCGAGTAAACCTTTAATTCACATTCTCAGCGAGTAGCTTGATCTTCTTTATAAGATATTGGCTCAGAAACTCATAAGAACTGAGGTGAACCCCATCAGAGGAATCGCGACCAATGGCTTCCGCTAATTCTATATGTTTTCTCTTGTATTTGTTCAGCAGCCTACTATTCATTTTGCGGATTCCGTCAGGATTGTTCAACCGCGGAATAATATCTGCCGTCAACACTACAGTATTGTTCTGCTGGCAGTAACTGAACAAATCGCGGATTTCCGCTGTTAACTCTTTCAGGGACATATCAGCGGGTGTAAAGATATCCCTGGGGCAAATGTCATTTCCCCCAATCATGATGACTAATACATCGTAACCTCTCAGCTCATTTGTGTAATTCCTCCAATTGCGGGCTCTCTCTCCGCCTTTGCCCAGGGCAACAACATTTTCGGGTAATTGGAGCCTTTGAACATGGCTGTCCCCAAAAATTCCAATCTTTTTCTCTGTAAAAGTGCTCATTTTTAGCTGAAACAGAATTGAACTTTTTTCTAAATTTGTTTATGCCCAGCTTTTCTAAATACATAATATCAACACCTAAGACAAGACAAGATTGAATATCATGGAGCTTTCGATACAAACAACCTTTCAAACAACATTAGTTGAAAATTAAAAAGTTTGGGTGACCTGTAAAAATGGTCAATGAATTAGCCCCCTTAAAAAACGTAGCCCGCTCGTACCCACTTTTTATTTATACATACACACATAATATCAACACCTAAGACAAGACAAGATTGAATGTCATGGAGCTTTCGATACAAACAACCTTTCAAACAACATGAGTTGAAAATTGAAAAGTTTGGGTGACCTGTAAAAATGGTCAATAAATTAGCCCTCTTAAAAAACGTAGCCCACTCGTACCCGCTTTTTATTTATACATACACACATAATATCAAGACCTAAGACAAGACAAGATTGAATGTCATGGAGCTTTCGATACAAACAAAACAACCTTTCAAACAACAACAGTTGAAAATTAAAAAGTTTGGGTGACCTGTAAAAATGGTCAATAAATTAGCCCTCTTAAAAAACGTAGCCCAATCGTACCCGCTTTTTATTTATACATACACACATAATATCAAGACCTAAGACAAGACAAGATTGAATATCATGGAGCTTTCGATACAAACAACCTTTCAAACAACATGAGTTGAAAATTAAAAAGTTTGGGTGACCTGTGAAGATGGTCAATAAATTAACCCTCTTGAAAAACGTAGCCCACTCGTACCCAGCTTTTATATGTACAAACACATATAGTATACATGCATACAGACATACATAACTTCGAGCCCGATAAATGACCTGATAAAAAAAAACATATTTTTGAAAATAGTTGTTCGCAAACTTGAATATGAAAACCCAACTTTTTGCCTAGCCCAGCTATACCACAAATCCTCAAGCAAAAAAGTCCTTGACTAGAATGAACAATTCAATTGAACAAGTCTTTGACTGCAATGAAATTCACTTTTTATGAAAACGCACAAAAATAATTTTTGAGCTCGAAATCTGACAACGTATTAAGTACTTTTTACACAGACCAGCAAGATCAACAATTAATCCTCTATCAGAAGATACTAAGACTTTGACACTCCTACGTAGACCCTCCGTTCCATTGAATAAGTCTTTGACTGCAATGAAATTCACTTTTCATGGAAACGCACAAAAATAATTTTTGAGCTCGAAATCTCACAACGTATTAAGTACTTTTTACTCAGACCAGCTAGATCAACAATTGGCCCTGTATCAGAACCTACTAGGACTATGACACTCCTACGTAGGACCTCAGTTCAATTGAACAAGTCCTTGACTGCACTGAAATTCACTTTTCATTAAAACGCAAAATAATTTTTGAGTTCGAAATCTGACAATGTATTAGGTACTTTTTACTCAGAACAGCTAGATCAACAATTAGTCCTCTATCACAACCTACGAGGACTTTGACACTCCTACGTAGACCCTCAGTTCCATTGAACAAGTCTTTGACTGCAATGAAATTCACTTTTCATGAAAACGCACAAAAATAATTTTGGAGCTCGAAATCTGACAACGTATTAAGTACTTTTTACTCAGAACAGCTAGATCAACAATTAGCCCTGTATCAGAACCTACTAGGACTATGACACTCCTACGTAGACCCTCAGTTCCATTGAATAAGTCTTTGACTGCAATGAAATTCACTTTTCATGAAAACGCACAAAAATAATTTTTGAGCTCGAAATCTCACAACGTATTAAGTACTTTTTACTCAGACCAGCTAGATCAACAATTGGCCCTGTATCAGAACCTACTAGGACTATGACACTCCTACGTAGACCCTCAGTTCAATTGAACAAGTCCTTGACTGCACTGAAATTCACTTTTCATGAAAACGCACAAAAAAAATTTTTGAGTTCGAAATCTGACAATGTATTAAGTACTTTTTACTCAGACCAGCTAGATCAACAATTAGTCCTCTATCACAACCTACGGGGACTTTGACACTCCTACGTAGACCCTCAGTTCCATTGAACAAGTCTTTGACTGCAATGAAATTCACTTTTCATGAAAACGCACAAAAATAATTTTTGAGCTCGAAATCTGACAACGTATTAAGTACTTTTTACTCAGAACAGCTAGATCAACAATTAGCCCTGTATCAGAACCTACTAGGACTATGACACTCCTACGTAGACCCTCAGTTCAATTGAACAAGTCCTTGACTGCACTGAAATTCACTTTTCATGAAAACGCAAAATAATTTTTGAGTTCGAAATCTGACAATGTATTAAGTACTTTTTACTCAGAACAGCTAGATCAACAATTAGCCCTCTATCAGAACCTACTAGGACTATGACACTCCTAGGTAGACCCTCAGTTCAATTGAACATGTCCTTGACTGCACTGAAATTCACTTTTTAAGAAAACGCACAAAAATAATTTTTGAGCTCGAAATCTGACAACGTATGAAGAACTTTTTACTCAGACAGGCTAGATCAACAATTAGCCCTCTATCAGAACCTACTAGGACTGTGACACTCCTAAGTAGACCCTCAATTCAATTGAACAAGTCCTTGACTGCACTGAAATTCACTTTTTATGAAATCGCACAAAAATAATTTTTGAGCTCAAAATCTGACAACGTATTAAGTACTTTTTACTCAGACCAGCTAGATCAACAATTAGCCCACTATCAGAACCTACTAGGACCATGACACTCCTACGTAGACCCTCAATTCAATTGAACAAGTCCTTGACTGCACTGAAATTCAGTTTTCATGAAAACGCACAAAAATAATTTTTGAGCTCGAAATCTGACAACGTATCAATCACTTTTTTCTCAGACCAGCTAGACCAGCAATTAGCTCTTTTTCAGAAACTACTAGGACTATAACACTCTTAGGTGGAATGTCAAATTTTTAGAATAAGTCCTTAGCTGTAAAAACTGAAACTGTGCGCTGCACAGAAAACCAGACCAAAAAAAAGCGGAAGCAAACAAAAAAAAGCGCAAAATTGAAAAACCAAGAAGAGCGCAAAGCTTCGGCGAACCTTCTTGCTTTGCAAGAACACATTCCCGCGATGTGGGAACACGGACCAAAAAACCGGTCCGAAAACCGCAGCTCTGCGGTGCAGAGCAAACCAGTCCGAAAGAAAGCGACAGCTAGCCAAGCTAGCAAGCAAAGAAGCGGGAAGAACTCACCTGGCAGCAGAGACGACAGCAGAGAGAAGAGAAGACAAGACAAGCAAACAAACTCTGAAAAAATACTTTGTTAATATACATTAAAGAACATCAAAGACAACACACGAGACGCACGGCTACCCCACGCACCGACCACCCCCCCCGGCGCCAAACCGCCACCCCCCCCAAAGGACCCCCCAAAACACAAACCGACCAACGCCAAATTTTGGCATGAGTTCTGGATCAATGCCATGGAACTCGGACAACTCTAAAAGTGAGATCTACATGTCAGTAAAATGGTCATCAATGTAGTGTTTCCCCTCCTCAGGGGTCAATTTGGGGTCAACTTTCCCGGTCAATTTCTCAAAAACGGCTGAACAAAAACAAACGCCCTTAATACTGTTTGTAGCACGGCTTGAGATACGCATCATATTAAAAAACAAGCCCAATTGGTGCACTCTAGAAGAAGTTATAGCAAAAAGAAGGTACCGTACCAAACAACCTTGGAGGAGAGGTACACCACCTCCAGAGCTAAAATCGAACATCTAAACATCATAAAACGCTTTATAAAGTATACATATTCAGAATCTACGTTAGACTGGCTATTCAAAACAGTATTTTTTTTAATACAGTTCAAAGCTTCAAGGTGTCAACGGTGTCAACGGTGTCAACCGCTGGTGTCAAACGCTTCTAGAGGTAAAATCGAGGGCAAGTTCACTGGCCAATTTCTCTGAAACGGCCGAACAAAAATAAACGCCCTTAGTACAGTTTGTAGCACTGCTTGAGATACGCATCATATTAAAAAATGAGCCCGATCGGTACATTCTTCGAGGAGTTATAGCAATTATAAGGTACCGTACCAAATGACCGAAAAGCGTGGTGACTTGACTGCAGAGCTAAAATTTGACATGAAAATGTGTCAAACAAATTACAAATAATAGCTAGAAAGCTTTGTCATAATATAAGGAAGCTAACGAACCAATAAACAAGCTTCAAATTGATTTGTGACAGAGCTTCAAGGTGGTGTCGGATGGTGTCAACCGCTTCTGGGGCTAAAATCGAGGTCAAGTTTACTGGCCAATTTCTCTAAAACGGCCGAACAAAAACAAACCCCCTTAGTACAGTTTGTAGCACTGCTTGAGATACGCATCATATTAAAAAATGAGCCCAATCGGTGCACTTTAATAGAAGTTATAGCAAAAATTATGTACCCTGACAAATGACCAAAAAAGCGAGGTGACCTGGTTTCAGAGCCAAATTTGACTATCACCATTCAGTAAAACGCTATGGAAAATATATATGGGGATACTCCCCACTAACTGAGGATTCTAAAACACTAACATTTGTTGGGTAAATCGCGCGTTTTGTTGTACCGAAATTTGGGTCACCCAGAATAGCCCGAAAATTCGGCCTATTTCAACTCCCAAGATCTCCGGAACCGACGTAAAACAACGTGAAACAGCGTTCCCGGCGTATTTGTGGGTGTAATTCTGGTCAACTTCCACGTTCTAGGTCACGGCAAACATTCATGGTGAGGTGGGAAAAAATTTCCCACCTCACCATGAAGGTTATGATGTTTTGTGTGTTTTGACATAAAACAACATCAACAAAAATTTGATGAAATCGTGAAAAAAGAAAAATTGTTGAATTAATGCCATTGTTTGATACAATTAGCTTCAGCAACCTAAACAGTGTCTAGAAAACACAAAACGCACGCCCTAAAACTTGTTCAATTGCAAACAACACCACTTCACTCATTCATTTGGTCAAATGACCTATTTTGACTACCAAATATCAAGTTTCGCTAAAATAAACCTTCAAAACTAGTAAAAAAAGATACAATCTGTTTATAGTGATACTCCCCATTAACTGAGCAATCTAAAACACTATAATTTGTAATCTTGAATCAAAAAAATTCAACATTATGTCACCGCCGAATTGGCCGAAATTGGCCGAAAGTCGAGGTTCGGCGCCTACAGAATAAAAAATGACCCACTCAACTCCATAAAACCAGATAAAAATGTGTATGAGGTTACTCCCCACTACCATAAAAATCCAACAAACCAATACATGTAATAATACTATGGTATTTTGAGGTACGCATATTTGGTGAACACCAAGATCACCTGAAATGGTGACTTTTTTTTCAAAATTAGCAATCAATAACTTTTTTACCAGGCCGAATTAGGGTAGTACAATATATGACCAATCAGACGATTACAATGCCAATACAATTAGACTATGTTGGTAGAATTCTGCTAAGCACTTGACTACTTATCATTAAAACAACAAATTGTACCTCTATAAATTTAAATCTGAAAGACTTCAAAAAATGGAAGCTACTTGAGGACCGTATGTCATTACCGCTTCTAAATTACTGTAATCCAGTTTTCCAGTGATCTATTTTTTTGGTAGAGTACTTTGGGTGTTATTAGCAAATTGCTGAATTACAGCCAACTTTTTTAGCTATTTTAAAAGCCCAAAATTGTCGAAAAACACGCTTGACGGCGTTTAATGGCACAACTGTCGTGTTTCTGGGGCTAATTCCAGTCTATCTTTGCGTTCCTGGTTGAGTCAAACCTTCATGACGAGGTGGGAAAAAAATTCGCACCTCGCCATGAAGGCTATGATGTTTTGTGTGTTTGACACGAAACAACAGTCTCCGAAATTTGCCAAAATCATGAAAAAAGTAAATTGTTGAATTAACAGCAATCACTGGTATAGTTTGTTTCATGGAATAGAATATTGTATGAAAAACGCAAATAGCACGCAGAAGATCCTTTTCATTTACCAAAACACAACACAATTTGAACAAATTTGAACAAATTTGAAGATAGATATGTTATTCAGGAATCAACCTTAAATAACCGTTCGACAACAAATTTTCAGGACAAACACATTACACTACATGCATCAACAGCTTGCATGCTCTGTGAGGAGCGGTTCAGTTGTTTCTGATCTATCTAGAAAAGAAAACAATCTTCTCCTTGTATATAAAGACGTTTCGGAAAGAGAAATTGTGTTTCAAATAAAAAAAAATCGCTCATGGACGGGTACGTTTTTCTACGATGCCCATTGGAAAAGATAGAGACGTTTCCAAAAATTATTGTGGAGATACTCATCACTGAATGGGGAAAAATTTATTACTTTATCTGAAGCATAGACTTGACAACTCTACTATATCACCTCCATCACGGAAAAAATCGTGTAAGTCTGGAATTCGGGAATTGAATTATCATTCCTTAAAAATATTCTCCTCATCACAAATTGAGGAAATGTAAAGATTGGAAGCCTGCCAATCAGAAATGAAAGGCAGCTAGGTTGTTAGTTCAACTCGGGGTCCGAAGGTTACAACTCGGGCTTCGTATGTTGGTCAGACATGAACTCAATCATAATTATTTTTTTCAGCCTTAAAGCCTTTTTTTCGTTATCGTCAAACAAAAACTTTTTTCTCTGAGTTAAACTGGCACTGATAGGGCACCGTTATGACAAAAATAAGACAAATCGAAATCTTGAGAAATCACGCAAAATCTCGTCAAGATCCTGTCAAGATCTTGGAAATGCTGCTGTGAGCTCGAAAAAAAAATGTTTTTTTTTTTCTAAGTTTTGACTGTTATGCAGGGCAATCGAACCAAAATTTTGTCTTTCTGAAACTTTCTCGGATGTAAAAGAAGCATTTGTAAACAAAAGTAAAACCTGGAAAACCACGAAAGTTCCTGCCAATTTCCTGGAAACCCTCGTGTGTTTATTGAAGAATCCAAGATCTTGCGTGGACTTGGAAATGGTATCGTGGAAATCCAAGATCTTGCGTGGACTTGGCGTGGATGTCGTGGGTTCGAGCACTGGGTTACCTCAGAAAGTCAAAGGGTCTAAGGTTAGGGTTCAAGTAGCATTTTTGTGCGAAACCATATACGGTGCATAGTGTTGAATTTTTGTGTTGCATAGTGTAGAAAACTGTAGGAGCATAGTGGTGCATAGTGTTGCATAGTGTAGAAAACTGTAGGAGTGTTTACAAGATAATGTTTCTTGTCTATTGGTTTTTGTTACTAATTGAATCGACAATCTCATGCTTGGCCAGAAAACGTCAACGTTAACGGGTTTCCAGCTCAACTAATTAAAAAACTTACTATTCTCTTTCTTCCGGCTGAGATCATTGGAAAAGTTGACACTCCCCAGTTTCCTACCAAGATTACCGGGAAAAAAAGTTCCAGGGTTTCCCACAAAGAAAACCGGTCAAAAATTAAACCCCGGGTTTCCCACCAAGATTACCGAGAAATTATGGTATTCCCGGGTTTCCCGCCAAGATTACCGAGAAATTATAAGATTCCCGGGTTTCCCACCAAGATTGCCGAGAAATTATAAGATTCCCGGCTTTCCCCGCAGGGTTTCCGGGAATGGGATCACTGGGGCGTGAAATCTCAAAAATCTAAAATTGGCGAGCAGAAAGTAAAAAATTGCCAAAAATTGTCTAGAAGTGGTCCAAAGTTGATATGCTGACTCGTTTTCGAATTCATTGATAATTCAAAATGTTCACTCAAAATTTTTTTGAAACAGATTGCGAAACGAAGATTTCACATTGTGATGAGTCAGTACTTCGAGATCTCCGTGATCCTCTGAAAGTGACAATGTCGATGCCCCCTGGTGGGATCGTTTGGTGCTCGGTTGGGGGGCGTCGACTTGCCTTCTTTCGGATTTTTCTACTCTGTTCTTTGATGTTTCAAAACCTTAGTCCTCAAAATTACCTTAATTACATTGTTGTCACGTGACCTTTTGGTTTCAAATTTCTTGTGTTATGAATCAATGTTTGTTAGTTTACAAGGATTATGACAATTTTGCGGTAAAATAATTAGCGCCAATCAATAAGAAGATTATCGATGTCGATAACATTCTCGGGGCCTGCCTTACCTAACCTGGTTGGATTGGTTTCGGGAAAACATGTGCTAATCTCACAGCTGGGCGGGTTAGAAGACCTAGAGCGGTTTTTACTTCACAAGATCTAGCAGTTTGGTTGGGGCCGGTGAACGTCCTTGTCACGCGTCCTAGGGGCCAAATTCCTCTGGGAGTCCACTCTTCCAGTACCCAAACAATATCGTTCACTTCAAGCTTTGATTCTGGGTTGGTCCACTTCCTTCAGGTGTTCAGGGTAGGCAAGTATTCTCGGACCAGCCTCCTCCATATTGCTTCCAATCGTTGTCTGATCTGCGTCCAACTTTTCGTCTTCAGTGAAGGGATCTCATTGAACACACAGGCTGGTATGTTAGGGAAAGCTCGACCAATAAGGAAATGATTTGGGGTTAGTGGATCTTCGTCTTCGTTGTCGCTTCTGACGTGGGTCAAGGGGGCGTGCATTAACTAAGCATTCTGCTTCTGCGACAATGGTTGTGAAGACGTCCCAAGTCAATTTGGCAGAACCCAAGTTCAGGAGAAGAGCTCATTTTACTATCTGTACGAGCCTCTCCCACACGTCTCCAAAGTGAGGAGCAGATGGAGGGTTGAGGCGCCATTCAACTGACTGTTTCAACAAGTTGTTCTTGATAAAGTCGTGGTCCAACTGCAGATTTTGTCTTCTGATTTGTTTTCTGGCTCCCAGGAAGTTGCTTCCGTTATCACTGAGTAAGAGCCGTGGTTGTCCCCGTCGAGCAAGGAATCTGCGGATGGCTGTCATGCAAGCTGATGTTGTCAGATCTTCTGTCACTTCCAAGTGTACTGCTCGAGTCACTAAGCAGTTGAAAAGACAGATATAGGCCTTCTCTTCTTTGCCTCTTTGAATAACGGTGAAGGGCCCAATATAATCAAGTCCTACATTCGTGAAGGTTACGGGTGATTCGTTTTCTGGAAATCGGGCATCAGGCAGATCTGCCATAGGTGGCTGAAGACCTTGTCCTTTAAAACGTCTACATTCAAAGCACTTGTATGAAATGCTGCGTAAGGAGTCTCTTAGGCCAAAAACATAGTAACTTTGCTGTACAAAGTTTTTGACATATTCTGTTCCAAAGTGCATGCAGATTTCATGGCACTTCTCCAGAAATAGTCGGGCGATTGATTCCTTTGCGTTAAGGACAATTGGATGCTTTGTGTTATATCCCAAAGTACTTCTCTTTGTTCTGCCACCAACTCTTAAAATATTATCCTTCAGAAAGGGTGAGAGCGGTAGAAGTTTGTCTTTGGATGGCAAATTCTTGTTTTTATTCAAGAGAGCGATTGAGGGACCGAATGAATTCTGCTGAGATACTTGAATAAGGTGGTTCCTGGCGTTTTCGACATCGTTGGTGTTGAGTGCTCTTTTGGATTTAGTTCGCAAGATTTCGATGAACCGAAACACTCGGGCTGTTGCTTTTAGCAACTTCGTCCATTTTGAGAAATTTTTTGCTGCAGCCACTGGTTGAATTGTTTGTCGCGCCATTGTGGTGTTTGTCTTCTCGGTGTTGAGGAAAGTGCTCCAGCTTTCTATCGGTTTGAACAAAAATGCTGGTGGGCTTAGCCAATGCTCTTTAATGTCAGCAGGAAAAATACCTCGAGAAACGTGATCGGCTGGATTGCTTTTCCCACTGATATGTCTCCAGCTGCTGGTTGGCGATTGACTTTGAATTTCGCTTACTCGGTTGCCCACGAAAACTTTAAGTTTTTCTGAGTTTTTGATCCAAGCCAGGACAGCCATGCTGTCACACCAATATGTGGTATCTTTGAACTCTATAGTATGGTGTTTCTTGATGAAGTGAGCTAAACGGGTTCCAAGGACGGCGGCTTGAAGTTCGAGTTTTGGGATACTTAGCTGCTTGATTGGAGCAACTTTGGCTTTGCTCATTAGGAAACTACAAGTTACGCCGTTTTCAGAGATAATTCGGGCATAAGCAACGGCACCATAGGCTAGTTGAGAAGCATCCGTAAAAACGTGTAGTTCATAGGCTTTTCTGGTCGCTACGTCTAGTGTTAGGCAGCGAGGGATTTCAATTGCGGGAGAGCACATGTAATTGTCTATCCATGTCTGAATTGATTTAGTCTTCTCCTTTGGCAGGCTGTCATCCCATGCTAGACCCTCTTTCCATATCTCTTGTAGTATAATTTTCAGAGTGATGATTACGGGCGCTATAATCCCTAGCGGGTCAAAAAGGCATGCGATTAGAGATAGTAGTTTTCGAACAGTGTAATTCTCTGCGTTGGTTTCAAATTTTAATGGTTTCTGATGGAAAAATTTGTCAGTTGATTTATTCCATTGAACACCAAGTACGCGGTGACAGTCCTCGCTATTTTCTTCACCATCGCTGACATTGTCTATGGCTGTTTGCTCATTGGAGGCAAACTTTGTCAAGTTGAAGCCGGCTCTCATGAGGGTTTTCTTCAGCGACACTGCGGCTTCTTGTGCAATCTCCACCGTTTCGAAGGAATGTACAAAATCGTCCATGTAAAAACTATTTTTAACAAGATTTTGAATCGTTTGGTTCGGCGCAAAATCTGCTGCCGTTTTCTGGAGGACAAAAATAGCTGTTGATGGTGAGCATCGAGCGCCAAAAATGAGACGGGTGAACTGGAATTGCTTCACACTGTGATTGGTGGGCCAGAGAAATCTCATTGAAGGCTGGTCTTTCTCAATTATACCTACTTGCATAAACATCGCGTCAATATCGGCGCTGCCTGCAACTGGATTTTCTCTGAAACGAAGCAGGAGACCAATCAGATTGTTGATCAGGTCTGGGCCTGTCAAAAGGTTACTGTTCAGAGAATTCCCATTAAAAACAGATGCAGCATTTGAAACTCGCCGTACCTTTCCAGGCTTATTGGGGTTGGTGACTGGGTGATGTGGTAGGTACCATACGCGGCTAGGGGCGATGCTAGAGAAAATAACTGGCTTGACATATCCCTTCTCGATGTCTGTATCGAGTGTCTTCTGATACATCTCTTTCAGCAGCTGATCTTTGCTTAGTTTCTTTTCGAGGCTTTGAATTGGTGCCTTGGCTACAGGATAGTTGTTCTCCAAATTTACTTTTTCTTTCTAGAGAAGACCGATCTCGTACCTCTCGCCTGTGTGACGCACTGTATCATTCAGTATTTTAAGTGCTCTGGTGTCATCTTTTGACAAAGGCGTTTCATTTTCATTTTCCGTTCGCGATGAATCTATCTTCCAGAAGCTGGTTTTATAATCCGCCAGAGGATCTTCATTTGTTGTGAGCGTCAATTCTCTGTCGAATGCTTCATAGCTAAGAGAAAGGAAGTTGGTTCTTTGTTGTTCCTCATGGCCGAATTTGATTGGACCAGTTATAGTCCAGCCTAACAGATTTCTGATTGCAAATGGCGTGTTTTTGGGTCCCTGTAAAAACTCTTATTCGAGGATTTACTGTGTTGCGTCAATTCCAAGTAATACTTGGATGCGATTGTTTTCCAGTTGGGGAAAACTGATGTGTTGCAAATGGGGATGTTTGCTGCAAACATCATTCAGTTCTGAAACGGGGCATCGTCAAAATACCAATTGTTAATTGAATAAACGTAATTCAAGCGAAACAGTGGTTTGTTGCTGTTAAAGGGTCCAATATCAAGTTGTACAAGTTTGGCTTCCATTGAGGAATCACCAAAGGCTGTCGAAACGCTCAGAGTTGATTCTAGGCTCGTTCGTGCTGCATTGAGTTTGGTTACCATGGGATCGAAAACATAAGATATCGTGCTGCAGCTGTCAAGTAAAGCATAACATTCGCATGTTTCGTTGGGACCGTAAAGTTTAATGGGAACCATTGGAAGCTGATTTCTAATTTTTTGAAGGAAAACTGGCGTGTAGTTTGGTGATTTCGGTTCTTTGCTGATCTCGTCAAAGGACTCGCATCGTGGTAATTCGTGTTGAGTAGCGTTTGTTTTTTGCTGTGAGACGTAATTGTTGTCATGTAGCATTGAGTGGTGTTTCCGTGAACAATGTCTGCATGAAACTTTCGATAGACATGTTCTTGCGTTATGGGTTGAGCTAAGACAATTGTAGCAAAAAAAATTCTTCCTGACTTCAGCATTAGGTTCAGACGGTGAAATTTGCAGAAATTTTGTACACTTCCCTATGTAATGGTCTCCTAGATCGACCGGACAGTTTGTACTTCTGTTTTGTTGAGACTCGTGTTTCTTTGGATTGAATGGTTTGTGAACAAAACTACTGTTGTTGCTTTCAATTGTTTTTGCTCTGTTAGCGTTGTTGTGATGATGTTTTTTTGCGTTCTGGTTATTATTGTTCGGGTTTTGGTTGTGGTGGTTCTTGTTGTAGCCGGATTGGCTAAATTTTTGGTTTCCGTTTCTTTCTTTGTGCCTGAAATTAGATTTATGGTTAAATTTACCTCTATTGCGGTCGTTCTTGTCGTGATTTCCGTTGTTCGTTTCGTTGCTGGAAAAGCTGTTGTCCTGTAGATGTTCACAGGCTCTAGCCTGTTTATCCATCCATATCGAGAGGTCTTCCAATCCTGGAAATGGACTTCCATTGTCGACTAGGTGTTCACTCCATTTCATTTTCAATGACCATGGTAGCTTATCTCGGGCGATCCGGACTAAATAGGTAGAATTCAAGTCTGCGTAAAAACCATGGGCATTAAATGTCTGGACTAGTTTTCTCAGGAAAGAAGCGTAGCTTATCAATGTTGCGTGGTCGCTTGCTTGTGGTCTCTGCCACAGTTCGAGTTCTTTGGTGAGGCCGACGACAACAAGTTGAGGATTTCCGAAGCGTCTTTCAAGTTCCGATAAGGTATCATGATAGAATCCGGGGTTACAGAGATATCCTGAAATGGCTTCTCTTGCTGGTCCAACCACCAATGTTTGCAGGTAGCTCATTCTTTCATTGTCAGTGATGTCACGGTTTTGATGAATAGCTGAGGAAAACATGCAGGACCATTCATTCCACTTCAGTGTGTCTCCGTCGAACTTTTGTATTCGTATGTCTGGCAGCTTCACTGAGCGATAGTTGTTTCGAAAGAATGGCTGATGATGATAGCTGTCGGAGTATTGTGGACGCGCGGCTTGCTGATTAGCATTATTTCCATTGTGGATTGGTTGTTGGTGACAATTTACATTTTCCGAAGAGGGTTGTTGACGGTTTGTACAGTTATTAAATTGAACATATTGTTCACGTGTCGTTGGCAGCTGCTGATGGAGGCCTGGTGGATGTATCATCTGCTGAGTTGCAGGGGGTACGAAACCCTCTTGGCAGTAATTTTGGTTTATTGAGGCCTTTTGGTGGTTTTGGCCAAGACTTTCAGGCCAATTATTTACGACGGAAAGTGAATTGAGCGATTCCTTTTCCTTCCACTTTGTGAGATGCTGTGTGCTGTGGCTCGGTTGAAAATGTGTATGGCTTTGTGCAGGAAGGATGTTTTTTGCGCAACTCGATGATGAATTAAAGGACCATTTGCTTCGGGGTTCATAATTGAAAAACCCTGGTTGCTGCTGAGGCTGCCGATTGGTTGCAAATAGCTACAATGCTAGTTTATGTCAGGAGTTGATAATGGGATTGATATAGAAAGTTGGGTTGAACCGATTTGTCGAGGATATGAATTGCTATTGGCGTGTGTTATTGTTGAGATTTCTCTTAATTGGCATGCAACGTTTTGACTTTCTTGTAAGCTTGCCACCACCTCTGTGATTCCACGGCCCTCTTTCGGTAGGAGACAAGGTTCTGGTGTCTTTTGACGGAATATGTTATAGGATTCTCGTTGTTGCTGACTATTCAGACAATTCTGCGTCTTAATTTGTAGCATTTTCCGCCTAGAAGGCAAGTATAATCCCTCAGGGTTTCGTGTGTAGTTGGGCTGCACGGTTTCGTGTGTAGTTGGGCTGCACGTCATTGTTTCTTAGGTTATCAGGAACAATGGAAATGGGATTTTCGGTTGTCCAATTATGATCACCAGATCCGTCTAGATGATTTACATCGTTGTTATCAGATTCATCTTCTTGTGAAATGACGTTCTGACTTGGGAGAGCTGTTTGTGGGTCAAAATCTGCTTCTCCACCCGTGCATGCGCCCAATTTTGGTATGCTTCTGTTCCGCAAGTTGTATTTGCCAATCGTTGTTGTTGTTGTTTCAGTTTCTTTGGTTTGGATTTCGTTCCTCCTGAGGATTCAGCAGTGTCTTTCGAAGAAGGGAGTGTGTTTTTTTGGTTGTCAACATGCCTGCTTCCAGTGGTTTTTTGCTGATTTTCCCTCGAAGTGCTTGAAACAGCTGACATTCGACTTCTAAGCGACGATCTGCTACTTGCTCTGGAGGTTTCTTTTCTCATCGACAATTTGCATTATTTCAATTTTCTTTTTAGTTAGCTTCTTTGCCTCTTCAAGAGGTTCCAAGACTTGACTGCTTTCGGACTGGGCTATTACCTCACTTTCGGACTGGGCTATGTTAGTGGGGGCTTAAGGGGATAAATTGCTGACCTTAGGGGGTTGATATATGTCAATTTGGATGACGTTGGTGGACACACGGATAATTTTGTAGCGAATTTTGGGGTGAACTTGGAGGGCACCTTGCTTTTCTTCGAGGGTTGGGTGAGATCAACTTGAGTGAACTCGGGTGCTCTTTGAAGAGCTTTGGATGGCCTTAAGTGGACTCTGGGTGACCTTTGGGGGGGCTTTGGGTGATCTTAGTTGGTATTTTGGGTGAATTTTGGGGGGCCCTTTTGACCTTGGGGGGTAATCTTGGTGACCTTTTGGGCACTTTGTGTGACCTTTGTGGGCACTTTTTGGTGACCTTGGGGGCACTCTGGGTGACCTTTGGGGCACTTCCGGTGACCTTGGGGGGGCCTTTGGGCGACGTTGGGGGGCCTTTTTGTGACCTTGTGGGAAGTCTGGTTGACCTTTGGGGCACTTTGTGTGACCTTTGGGGGCACTTTGGATGACCTTTGGGGCACTTTGTGTGACCTTGGGGGGCACTCTGGATGACCTTTGGGGCACTTTTGGTGACCTTGGAGGGGCCTTTGGGCGACGTTGGGAGGCCCTTTCGTGACCTTGGGGCACTCTGGGTGACCTTTTGGGGCACTTTGGGTGACCTTGGGGGGCCCTTTGTGACCTTGGGGGGTAATCTTGTTGACCTTTTGGGCACTTTGTGTGACCTTTGTGGGCACTTTGGGTGACCTTTGGGGCACTTTGTGTGACCTTAGAGGGCACTCTGGGTGATCTTTGGGGTACTTTTGGTGACCTTTGGGGGCACTCTGGGTGACCTTTGGGGCACTTTTGGTGACCTTGGGGGGAGCTCTGGTTGACCTTTGGGGAACTTTGTGTGACGTTTGGAGGCACTTCGGGTGACCTTTGGGGCACTTTGTGTGACCTTGGGGGGCACTCTGGGTGACCTTTGGGACACTTTTAGCGACCTTGGGGGGCCTTTGGGCGACGTTGGGGGGCCTTTTTGTGACCTTGGGGGGCACTCTGGTTGACCTTTGGGGAAATTTGTGTGACCTTTGGGGGCACTTCGGGTGACCTTTGGGGCACTTTGTGTGACCTTGGGGGGCACTCTGGGTGACCTTTGGGGAACTTTGTGTGACCTTTGGGGGCACTTCGGGTGACCTTTGGGGCACTTTGTGTGACCTTGAGGGGCACTCTGGGTGACCTTTGGGACACTTTTGGTGACCTTGGGGGGGCCTTTGAGCCAAGTTGGGGGCCTTTTTGTGACCTTGGGGGGCACTCTTGGTGACCTTTGGGGAACTTTGTTTGACCTTTGGGGGCACTTCGGGTGACCTTTGGGGCACTTTGTTTGACCTTGGGGGGCACTCTTGGTGACCTTTGAGGCACTTTTGATGACCTTGGGGTCTACTTTGGGTGACCTTTGGGGCACTTTGTGTGACCTTGGGGGGCACTCTGGGTGACCTTTGGGACACTTTTGGTGACCTTGGGGGGGCCTTTGAGCGACGTTGGGGGGGCCTTTTTGTGACCTTGGGGGCACTCTTGGTGACCTTTGGGGCACTCTTGATGACCTTGGGGGGCACTTTGGGTGACCTTTGGGACACTTTGTGTGACCTTGGGGGGCACTCTGGGTGACCTTTGGGACACTTTTGGTGACCTTGGGGGGTCCTTTGAGCGACGTTGGGGGGCCTTTTTTGTGACCTTGGGGGGCACTCTGGGTGACCTTTGGGGAACTTTGTGTGACCTTTGGGGGCACTTTGTGTGACCTTGGGGCGCACTCTTGGTGACCTTTTGGGAACTTTGTGTGACCTTTGGGGGCACTTCGGGTGACCTTTGGGGCACTTTGTGTGACCTTGGGGGGCACTCTGGGTGACCTTTGGGACACTTTTGGTGACCTTGGGGGGCCTTTGAGCGACGTTGGGGGGCCTTTTTGTGACCTTGGGGGCACTCTTGATGACCTTTGGGGCACTTTTGATGACCTTGGGGGCACTTTGGGTGACCTTTGGGACACTTTGTGTGACCTTGGGGGGCACTCTTGGTGACCTTTGGGGCACTTTTGATGACCTTGGGGTCTACTTTGGGTGACCTTTGGGGCACTTTGTGTGACCTTGGGGGGCACTCTGGGTGACCTTTGGGACACTTTTGGTGACCTTGGGGGGGCCTTTGAGCGACGTTGGGGGGCCTTTTTGTGACCTTGGGGGGCACTCTTGGTGACCTTTGGGGCACTTTTGATGACCTTGGGGGGCACTTTGGGTGACCTTTGGGACACTTTGTGTGACCTTGGGGGGCACTCTGGGTCACCTTTGGGACACTTTTGGTGACTTTGGGGGGGTCCTTTGAGCGACGTTGGGGGGCCTTTTTGTGACCTTGGGGGGCACTCTTGGTTACCTTTGGGGCACTTTTGATGACCTTGGTGGGCACTTTGGGTGACCTTTGGGGCACTTTGTGTGACCTTGGGGGGCACTCTGGGTGACCTTTGGGACACTTTTGGTGACATTGGGGGGCCTTTGAGCGACGTTGGGGGGCCTTTTCGTGACCTTGGGGGGCACTCTGGTTGACCTTTGGGGGACTTTGTTTGACCTTTGGGGGCACTTCGGGTGACCTTTGGGGCACTTTGTTTGACCTTTGGGGACCGAAGGTCGGCTGCTGTTGACTGGTTCTACAGGCGGAAAGATTAACTCGGCTGGTTGCGGCTGCACAGATGTCCGATTGGCCGGATTGCACTGGCTGGCTGCTGGGGTGGTGTAGATGTCGACTACGGCTTGGATGTTCCACTGGCGGAACGATGAAGTCGGCTGGTTGAGGCTGTAGAGATGTCCGGTTGGCCGGATTGCACTGGCTGGCTGCTGGGTTGGTGTAGATGTTGACTGCGGCTTGGATAATCCACTGGCGGAACGATGAAGTCGGCTGGTTGAGGCTGTAGAGATGTCCGGTTGGCCGGATTGCAATGGCTGGCTGCTGGGTTAATGTAATCTTTGCAAAAGTTTCACCGGACCCGAATTTTATAATATAACAATTTGAACTGCTAATAATTTTAACAATCGCTTAGCTGAGAACCTGTTTTTTTTCAAAAAAAGGAGAAATCCTGAGTTATAGTTACGGAAACCCTGTTGATAATTGGTGACTACGCCTCTTCAGGGGGGGGGGTGTTATTTGCCCCGAGAATCAATAAATGGAGTGATATAAAAAATATATAAGTTCTCAAATCTTATCTGATTTGTCATTTCCTCTCACAGAACACCTGCACGAGACACTTCCATAATGCAATTTCAACTTTTGTCCAATTCCAACATTCCACGTATTTCTTTTTCAATGTAGCTTCCTTTCCACCCTCTTTAGCATCTGTGCTGACCAACTTGTCCACAGAGGAGGTTGCTCTGCTGTTCGGGTTGGATCTGTTCGTTTGAAGCGCCAAATGATAATGTCGATGCCTCCTGGGGGGATCGTTTGGTGCTCGGTTGGGGGGCGTCGACTTGCCTTCTTTCGGATTTTTCTACTCTGTTCTTTGATGTTTCAAAACCTTATTCCTCAAAATTACCTTAATTACATTGTTGTCACGTGCCCTTTTGGTTTCAAATTTCTTGTGTTATGAATCAATGTTTGTTAGTTTACAAGGATTATGACAATTTTGCGGTAAAATAATTAGCGCCAATCAATAAGAAGATTATCGATGTCGATAACAGACAGTTTATCTGTCTTTTTTTCTTTTGCCGGCTACAGATTAAATCCAAACCTATTCGTTAGTCTTCAAAGAAGCGAAAGAAGCTCGTATACCAGCTAAGGCATGATTCGGCTGTTCGTGCAAGCCGGTTATCCTACAGGAGTCCTAAAAGATAATGAATGGCATAATGATTTCAAACAAACCGAAATCTGATCATACTTTGATTTTAACCAAACAGGGTTTTAAGGCGAAATTTTGTTTTGAAGTTTCTCCTGTAATGTAGTAGAGTGTACTAGAGACAAATTGTGGAAAAGTAACGCAACATCTCATGCTTATTTGTGCATAAAAAAGAGGATAATAATTTTTATGTTAATTACTTTATTATCGTATCTGTTTTGTTCGAGATTTTGAGAGTTTAAGAAGAAATTGTATTTCTATATTTCAGGGCAACTGTTCGAGGAATTAGGTACAGTTAAATCTAAAATCTGAATGAGACGAGTTAATGTTGAAATGTTGAAAACATGAAAATTCAACAAGTCGAGGACATAGGAGTTTATAAATTGGACGGCTCTAACCATACAAAGTTTGGGTCTCGAAGGGTGTGATCGTTAGCAGTTTTCATTGATGACGTCGTCCTGGACTGTTATTTCTGTTATGTCTTCACTCTTTGCTCTTCGGCTCAGACCCGGTCACCGATACGTTCCTGAAACCTAAAAAAATTTAGATTAAAACTAGCGGGATCGATCAAGTTTATAAAAAAGGTTAACTAAAAATTATGTTATCTGCACTTTTTCCGAGCTTACTACGTAAAATAGAACCAATTTTATGCGTATTTGAACGTTTAAAAATACTAGAGTCTGATGGTCTAATCTACGACTTGCTTGGTTAAGAAAATAATGCTTAGAACGCTCATTTCATTTACGCAGTAAAATCCTCGTGGAAAACGATGTTTAGAGGATCAGGAGAAGTTTAACGAGCAAACATACGTTTATCAGATCAATAGGGCTAAAATCATCAGAAGTTGAAATCTTTTTTTGTCTTCAACTTTGACACCTCCTTATTCGTTGCAGGATTTCAAGTAGTCGGTATATTGCAAAACTCAGATTATGCACACTTAAAAAATGTCTGACCGAAATCGCCTCTGATCAGACCGTCCCCGAAGAAAAGACCTCTCATCAAACAGACTCAAACCGAAATCGCCTCTGTTCAGAAGTCCCAGGTAAAAATAAGCTCTGATCAAACCGACTCAGACCGAATTAACCTCTGATAACTCTATCTTTGCTCAAAAATCTTTGTTAGCTCAAAAAACTCCTCTAATCAGACTATCGTGCGCTCGAAAGTCACTTCTTATCAGACTAGTGTGCGCTCGAGTCCGCTTCTGAGCAGAATAATGTGCTCTCAAATCCACCTCTGATCAGACCAAGTGCGCTTGAAATCGCTTCTAATCAAAATCAAGTGCAGTTTAAAAAGCATCTGACCAGACACAGGTGCTCCCGAAATAGTCCAATCAGAGAATGTTTTTAGACATGAACAAATCTCCTAATGTCGGTTTAACATAATCATTTCATGTTGTTTTTGTGTTCTCAGTAGTAAGATATGCAACCTAGGAAAAAACCAATTCTGAGCTTAACGGTTATAAAAGAAGACCCCAAATCTTGGAAAACAAAAATTTTGTAAGCCATTAGTGCATGTTTCTAACTCCATAGATGAAGTTAAACAGTTGTTCACAAAATACGTTTTGTTTTACTGTAATTCAAAGTTAATTCTAAAGCAGACCGGCAATTGCTATCAACTGGACCCTATGATTCTGATCAGCGCCATCAGACTCTAAAAGATACTTTGCTTAAAACGCTGCTTCATTTGTTGCCGCTTGGTGCTGATCAAAACGCTGCTTTATTTGTTGCCTAAATCCAAAAAAAAAAATGAAAAAATTGCACTCGAAGCGGTTTCGTTCTCAAATGCGCTTTTCTGATCACACTATTGTGCGCCCGAGTTCCCCTCTGATCAGATCTTCTCAGATAGATGTCACCTGTGATCAGACAAATTTCCTATTACTGTGCTGACTAAATTGAACATCTCGACTTGGTCAGTTAGTTATTGTTGACTTGGAAGGTCTATATAAGTTTCATTGCGTCGTCAACAAATATTTCTATAGCTTTGAAGCTGTAAGCTGAGTTGAGCTATATTTTGTTGTCCTTGGTGTTTATTACAATTCAAAAAATTTGAATTGTATTGGGGCGTTTTGATTGTTCACACGTTTTTTGACGTTTTTTAAAGTCAAATTGGAGTAGTGATTTTGGTCACGTCGAAACAGGAAACGGAGCGAAAAAGCTAGTGGTTTTGAAGTATAAAATTTTTTTGCTCTAATTTTAATTTATAGTGAGATAACGGTTTTTGATCATTAATACGCTTTCTCGCTAGTGGTTTTGTTCATATGCGGCAATTTCACTTTGATATTTACTGTTTTTTCAATTTTTTGGATCTGATTTCTGTCTAAATGGTTTTTCAATTCATTAATAGTTGACTCTAGGCCTAGTTTTTTTGTTTGAACTAAACTTCCATGTCTTGTTTATGGTTTTTTTTTTCAAATGTGGCATTTCGACATCGATTTTTCGTTTTTTTTAGTTGTTTATCCAATTTTGCTGGAAAAGGTTTTCCCAATTCACTCATAGCCTGTTCTGGGTCTAGTTTTTTTGTTTAGTCAATGATCATTCTTTCAATTGTACGTCAGGATTTGTTTTGCTATGTTTCTTTGTTTCGTCGTCTGACGCTCTTTTTTGTTTTACATTTGTTCACACAGCAAAGCTGAAAAAGTCAAACTTTCTGGAACTGGAAAAGGTTTCCCAATTCACTCATAGCCTGTTCTGGGTCTAGTTTTTTTGTTTAGTCAATGATCATTCTTTCAATTGTACGTCAGGAGTTGTCTTGCTATGTTTCTTTGTTTCGTCGTCTGACGCTCTTTTTCGTTTTACATTTGTTCACGCAGCAAAGCTGAAAAAGTCAAACTTTCTGAATGATTTCTTATTTTTAACGGCTTTTGAGCTCGTCATGCCATTTCTCTCTCTCTCTCTCTCTCTCTCTCTCTCTAGCAAAACTTTTGCGTGATTAGATTGTGATCTTACCTGTTTCACCGCACTCAATAAAAATGACTTTTGCATTTTAAAACTTGTGTTTATTTTTAATTAGTTTTATGTCAAAGAAACTCATATGTGCATAAAGGTTCCCCTAATGAAAAGGTTTCTGCGCGTGCAAGGTATGTTACCAAACTTTAAAAATTGATCGCTGAATGATTTTTACATAGTTTTTTGAGCGGCGTCGATATCTTTTTCATTTTATATCTGTATCTGTTTCTATCTCTAATATACGGTACGCAAGTCTATGCTTTCGCAGCTATTCCGGCAATCTGCCCGCTATGTTAACTAGGTTGCAAGGTTTTGCATCCGTAACCACTCATTTTTGAATATTTTTTCTTACGCGATTCGGAATAGTTTTTGATTGGTTTGGTGGGCTCTGACGTCTTGTAAATTTATTATTCAACATCCAAATTAAGAATCTGGATCCTTTTGGCGCAGTGTTGAACAATATCTCCCTTGAATTTTTAGCTCCGATATCTTTTAAAATTATGTAAGCATTTGACAGGGTAGATCGTTATCTTTGACCAAAAAATAGCCGCTGTAAAACTGAGCTAGTGGAAACAAAAAGAGCAGTGTATCAATAAATTCAATTCTAAAGCTAAATGTACAGTAAATTGTGGAAGACCACTACATCTCAGGAAGATTAGAATAACTATATTGCTGTTCTCGGAACTGTTTCATGTTTCCTGGTTGAATGTGACTAAACCTATTATTGATAATTTTACAGCCTCATCAGGGTATATGCAAACAATTCACTGCTCAAACTCACTCATTAATTTTTTTAACACATGTCCTTCAAACGAACAAAAGTGGGACATGACACATGAAACAGAACCGATTTCTTAAATTTGTTCTACTTGGCTCTTGTCACTTTTCTTCCGCATATTGGCTGGATACTCCTGTAGTTGAATGTCAGTTTTTGCCCATCGCACCCATCCAGACCTCTCAATTTGACCATAAACTCACTGGAAATTTCTACTGGTTTCTCCAGCACAATGTGCACTACATCTTCAGAGAAAGGAGGTGTCGTTAGAGAACCTAAATCAGCGCAATTATTACTTTTTAAATCATTTATCAAAGTTTTTCGAATAATTCTGAGACCCCCCTCCAAAAAAAAAATTATAGGAAAATTGAGCTTTTTGGGAATTTTTAGATATACTACATCATTTACAGCAGATATACTGAATTTTCTTGGTAATTAAAATGATGTAGGGTGAATCAAGAATAAATCGAGCTCTTTTAAATCATTGTGATTGCCTTTTAGTTCAACGATAGTATTTTTGAGAAAACTTGTAATGAGAAAATGTTTTGAGAACTTTTTGTTACTGAGTAAATAAAAGAGCAGCGAGAAATCAAAAGAACAATCGATTTAAAACTATCTATCGAGCGAGAAATTTTTATTACGTCATTTCTTAGCCACGCGAGAAAAGTTTAAATAAACATAAAATCGAGTCGAATATACGAAAAAAGCTCAAAAAAATGTGCGTATATCATAATTTTCGTTGAACCTACTAATATACTTAATCGATTGCCCTCGTTTTAGGCTTAATATTTTAATTGATGCCTTTGATACAGTTGGCTGGCCTTACCGTTACGACAGTTGCCTACTTGACCAACTGTACTTGTTGAATTAAACAATGCTCCGATAGACTGAGTTTTCAGCTACATTCTGGCATCGCGTAACCCATTAACGGCAAGGTTGCTGTTTAATGTAACAATCTACGCCCCTGACTCTCAACTTAAGTAATTACAAAGAAATATTAACTATGCTATTGACGTTGGAGTCGACTGAGGAGCGCGGCAAGAAGTTGTGAGTAGTAAAGAGAGCTCCGTGAATGTAGTGAAAAATTCGAACAATCCAACATCGCCGCTGACTTTGCGCATAACAGCATTAAGTGGAGGTTCAATCCACCCAGTGCGCCACACCAAGGTGGCATCTGGGAGATTTTGATCCGTAGTTTTAAGAGAGTACTTTATAGTATCCTCGGTACACCTGGCATAACAGATGTTGTTGTGAACGCTAATTTTTGTCTGGTGGAATAGGCACTAAACTAATATCTATTAGTGCACGTATGCCCCGACAAGTTCAACCTGGTGGCAATAACAGCGAATTATTCTCTGCTTGTTAACCAAGCAACCAGAACACCGTCAATTTTGACGTCAAGGTCGGTGAATTAGTTTAGATAGTTGAAGAAAGCAACCCTAGGGGTTACTATCTTAATGCTCGAATTGAAGAGCTCCGATACGGTTCCGACGGCGTCGCCCGCTCTGCACATCGTCCAGACCGCTCGTCTTCCTGCTCGTTAAGCTTGTACTAAGCCTTCCAACATCTTCTTCCGTCTTCCGGGCTGGAGGCTGTTACTGAGTAAATAAAAGAGCTACGAAAAATAAAATGAACAAGCGACTTGAAACTATCTATCCAGCGAGAAAGGTTTATTACGTCAATTCTTAGCCGCACGAAAAAATTGTAAATACACATATAATCTGCTGTAATATACGTAGAAAGCTCAAAAAAAGTGCAAATATCATAAAGATCGTTAAACCCTCTAATGTACTAGGTCGATTGAGCTCGCTTCAGGCTAATCTTTTTAGGTTTCAAAAATATTTCGGTGATCGATCTTAGACTAAGACCTGTCAAAAGATGTTACTTGACGCGTTTGATACAGTTGTCTGCCTTATCGTTACGACAATTGCCTACTTGACCTACTATACTTGTTGAATTAAACAATGCTCCAATAGACTGTGTCTTTCAGCTATACTTTTGACTAAAATATGATAATGTGACATATTTTATCTCTCGACATCTCATTGTGACCTACCTAATTGTTTATGTCAAATACACTTAACAAAGCAAAACACTGCGCGGTCCACTTACTTGAGAGTACAGATGCTTTGAAAACATCTAATGTATATTTTTCATCGCAGCCCGAAGCGCATAGTTTTTAAGTCGCATGTTGTCTTCACCGCGTCACAACTATGCCACATTTTTCAATGACTAATAACAAAGTATGCTGGGCTGCAGTAATTCTGAAAGTTTCCAGTTGAGACAATATGCGACGTCTCCCGTAAATTCTAATTTTGTTTATAAAGGTAAGATTTTACCCGAGAAAAACTCTTGTGTCCAACTTTTTCTGTTTAAAATAAGATGACAAATATAGAAATTAAAGGAAAAATTTTGGGCAAAATTTTATCGGATACTCATAAGTTTCCTCTGAAATCGTGTTACAAAATACATTTTCAAAATAACAGCAATCTAACAGAAAAGTCGCCTATTACATTCAGTCAAATCTTCTTTCAAAAACATATTGAAAACAGTCCAGAGATCACATATTGTTCGAGCGTAAATTTTTTTTAACCTTAGAGTTTGTTTAGAGTAATGTTGTGTGTAATTTATGGTTTTGAAAAACAGCCAAGCTTGCAGATTGTGTAATAAAGACGAGCTTTGAGCTTCAAGTTTAGTTTAATAGGTCTGTTCTGTAATTCAGATGATAAACTCACTTTTCAATAGTCAAGTACATCATGTTCCCCGGTTGCTCATCATAAATATTTCTAGCAGTCATATTAGGACATTTATGATTTATAGTTACCATAATAATTCATATATGAATTGTATGATTTCTTAGAACTCCTAGAATGATCATAATAATTGTTTTGGATGCAATACATTAGTAAAGTAAACAGTGAGTTTCAACAGCAACAACTAGAGCCATAATTGGCATTACCAAAATCAATAGAGCCAAAAATTTTCCTTCATTTTTTTTAAAAATCATGTTAGGTCATATATGAATTGTATGACTTCTTAGTAGTCATGCAAAGGATCACAAAACAATTCCAGGGAAATACTAAAGGGAGTCGGACAAGAACTATACTAGGAAATACGTTATGATTTGTATGACAAGATATAAGATCGTTGTATGACTACTAAGAAATGGGACTCTTCCGGTTACAGATGGGCTATAGGTCAAGAGTAATATTGCCCACAAAGCTATTAGTCAAAATAGCATGCATAATAATTAATAATAATTGTGGTTTCTGCGTAATCGCAGTGGAACAGCATTAGGCCCACAGTAGCCTGTTTTCAGCTGCCCTTTATCTTATTACATTCCTTGTTAACTATAAAATTTCTAACCTTGATACAGGAAATAATTAATCTTCTTGACAGGAAGCAGAGTTGCTAAGTCAATTCCAGGAATCTTTATGGGCTCTGTTGATGAAGCCACTATCTTGACTAAGTTCTCACCCAAAGTCTCCTCTATCACTGTCTATAACACGAAACTATTTCGCGACCATTCTCACCTTAAGCATTCCTCAGCACTTTATTAATTGCTAAAGTGCAACGCTTTCCGAACCGAACAAAACATCAAAAATCTTCTTTTACTTTAAAAATTTTGCGCCATACAGCTTGATGTAAAGTGTCGGCCCGAGATGTCAATGCTAGAGAATTTATGAAAATAATTGTACGAATAGCGGTTAATGGGTTGAAATTATGAATGATTAATGCCGAGTTTTGTAGATGATTTTACGCAATATTAACACTTTCACTGCTTTCACTACAAAATTATGTAAGAAAATTGCATTGATTATTCTAACTTTTAAACTCTATAGTCAAACCGTTTACCTTACATGTTTGAGGAAAATCCACCGGATTTTCATAATTTAGCTTTGCCAGAAAAATGGTGCAAAAATTTACAGCCCGCCTGAATTAACATAGAAAGATTGTTACGCTGGGGCCAGAGTTTCGAGTTTTGTCTTTGTCGTATGCGAAATAGCCTAAAAGACAAGTAAAATCCTTGATCAAATTAATTTTTTTCTTGACTTCAACCGCAGGGGGGGATAAAACAGGTGATATGATATCGTGCCTTGACTGTGGGGTCAGTTTCCTCCACCTCTGATAGGAGCATTCCTACTGCTAGTATAGTGTCCACTGGGGTCTTCTTGAGACCCTCTTTCACTGCAAACATGAAGCGAAGCTCCCCGTCAAATTTGCAACCATTTAACAGATGCTCTGAACCATGACCTAGACACAAACCATCATTGTTCCGGCCCCTCTTGAGGGGGGAGGAACTATATACTCAAATGGGCTTTTTTGTTCAGACAATTTTGGCCGATCGTAGAGAGTTGAGACTGGCATCATCAGAAAGCTCGTCAAGCGTAGAATGCGGAATTAATTTTTTATATTCGTTTTATGAGAAAAGTAGGGTTAATTCTGTTGTTTTTGTTCACGTTTTCAGTTATTTTATTTTTGACCGACTTTTCCTCAATTTTGCTAAAATATGTAAACATTTTTAACAATAGTACTGTTGGTTTTGTTTCCAAAGACCAAAAAGCATTGTTGACCATTTTGATTGATTTTTTTGGCTAAATATTTCAAATTCCGCCGTTTATACCAAAAATTGCCCGAAACAAGCTTGCTCAGTCCAATTTAATTAACTTTGCCGGAAGTACACACCCAAAAAACCATTAACACAATCTTTGTAAACAATAAAAGGAGCCATTTCTATT
>NW_027449321.1:0-32164 GCF_964194025.1 Convolutriloba macropyga
GTGGTAAAAACGTGTAGCTCTCTACGTCCACAATTTCACTACAAAAAATATTTCGGGATTTTTTTTTCAAATATTCACCATATTCTACCTAGAATTTCAGGCAACTTAGACCAATTTTTTTGAATCAAATTTGGCCAAAAATTTTGGTTGAAATTTCGATCTTTTGTGATAATCAGCAGTTTTTTTGAGGGCATCTCTGAAAAATAGGCATCTTATATTTTTGTCAAAGTCTCCATATAGTACAGAAATACAAAAAAATGTACGACAAAATTTCAGGCGAAATTTAGACATTTTTATGATTTTTTAACCCGTCCCTCACCCGTCATTGAAAGCTCAGTTCGTTTTTGTAATTTTTGCGCATTGATAAACAGAGAAAGAAAATATTTTGAGATCTTTCCAATAATGGTCATTTATTAAAAAAAACTTGAACACTTTAAGAGTTTTAAGGATATTTCATATTGAACCTGAAAATTTAAGAAATTTTAAGCTCCCGTGAGAGCATTCACTTTGTCCTCATGCATAATTGACTGAAGAGCAATCAACAAAGACTCATTCTCAATTTTGTATTTTTTTGACCAAATTGAGATTTGAGAATAAATCTAATAATAACTTTTAATAATATTTTAAAAAGTTTAAAGAAATTTTCTGCAACTAATGGAATTTTTTCTTTAATTTGTCCTATTCATTAATATAATAACAAAATTGAGTTGTTAGTAACATCAAGTAGCAGATTGGCGAATCGCACTGAGGCCTGCACGTAACCAAAAACATGAAACATCAGGGCGCAAACGCTTTTTTCTGAGATAGGACAGAAATCAATTTTTCTCGAGTCTTTGTTTACTTGCCGTGCGTTGACTGTTGCATTTAGTTTTATGCCCTTTTCGGTATCAGAATTCTCCACGACTCCTATTAGGATAAAAATAGCTTCACTTAGTGCTCATTTTCATTTGTGGTATTCCTTTTGTATGATTCTAAGGATTTTTTTGACATTGAAAATATTTGTTTGTAGCAGATTTACGAAGTTATTTCCTTCTAGATCTCTTTCTCATAGTCCTTTTTATCAAATAGTGATAACAATTTGTATTAAAAAGAGGCATCTTTTTTTCTTTCAGATTGTTTCATACTGATGATGAATACCTACTTAAAAAGACCTTTTGTCAAAGAGAGCATTTTAAATTTTCGATGGAACAATAGATATTAACTTTTACATTTTTTTCAGCAAAATTGGCAAAAACTTTTATGGTTCCATAAAAATTCATTTTTTTTTACGAGTAGTTAACTATAATGTGCTCATATATAAAAAAATAATTGGTCTCTGTGTGTTGAATCTAAAATTAAAGTACAATTTTTTTTACAGTTTGAAGTTGTCTCGACGAGCTTTGTTATATAACATCACAGGTATATGAGCTAATAGGCTTTCTTCAATGTTGTCGTATAGAAAAACATCTCTCAAGTTGTGAAGAAAACTGAGCAATGTATTGTCTGAATCACGATTTTTTACTCGCTCTTCAAGTTTCCAATTAATTTTTTGCATTAACTTTTTTGGCATGCGGCGAGGATGCGTCAGTATGGTTATCAGCTCAACCTGTGTATCAAAATGATATCTGACTACTTTGATACCACATTTGATTTTTCTTTCTCAATTGTGTAAAACCATTTTTTCTTCATCGATAACAAAACAAATCAATACTCCTGAAATCAATCACTTAGTCAGAATTTCATCTTCGTTGTTGATTTTTGTTACTTGAACTGTTTTCCAGGACTTGTCTTGCAAAGTGTATGAATTCCTCAAACAGATTGATTGCTTCCAAATGAGTTCAACGCTTGTTTATACAAATGTCACAAATCTTTTTGGCTTTAACATACTATTAAAATCTTTCGTATAACACTTCGTGTAGGGGCTGTTGCAAGAAGAAAAATGTAAGAAATTTTTTTCAGTAACCAGTAATTGTGAATTTCGGAGACGAAAGGTTACGGCTATGAATAGCTTGAGATGAGGGTTTTCTTAGGATGTCCCTAAGTTTTCCTAAGATTTGAGCTTTTTGTTAATGTTTCCTGAGTTTGGTTTTCATTATCTGGATATAATATGAAAACATTATTGTTTCCTTAAAGCTATTTTAAATTCTACAGACCGATTTACCAATGTTCTTGGTGAAATCGTTCTTGCTGAGTAAATTAATTAGTATGAAAAACAGTTAAATTTGAGTCAGAAGTCATCAATTTGACTCCAGAATTGTTTTAAAAAATCTTTAGTTCCTCAAAAATTTACAGAAAAAGAGGGATTAATGTAGATCAAAACCGTGCATTGTTGCCAATCGTCAAAGGAAATCAAATTTAAGGAGTTTGCGTTAAGTTGCAACTTTTCCCACCAAAACTCTTCGACAAAATTTCTCATTATTTAGGTGCAATTAGGTAATTAATAATTGAAGGTGAATCAGGTTTTTTATTCCTCTGAAAACCCCAAATATTTTCAGCTGTTGTTTCTGATTCAAACTTCAGTTAAAAGATATTAGCTTTTTTAGTAATAGCTTGATAAAAACAGTGTTTGGTGCTAGGATATATTGATTTTATATGTGTTGTGCTTTCGAATGCAAACGTGGGAACATTCTGCGTCACGCACAGAACAAGCAAGCTTTATTGTTTGATTTTAACTTCAAAGAATTGTTACAACACAATATTGGATCAAAAGATTAGCTGCGTTTTATTTTCTGATTGATAACGCATCAACCCAAGCCTACATCTATAACGATTTTCCCCTGTCTAACTACCCGTACCCAACTTCAAGTTTAAATCAGTACTGAGCAGTTGTAACTGCAAGTCTCCCATGTAATATATTTTTCTCGCAATCTCGCTTGAATATTGTTCCCTTCAAGCGTATATTAACGGCGGAAAAGGCAAAGCTTCAACAGTCATTAAGGCGCAGGAACGTCTAGAAAGCGGGAGATCGTGGGTTCGATACCCGTACGGAACTTTCTTTTTGCACTTGGCCCCAGCCTGATCATTGTGAAATCAGACTGAACGGAAGTCTGATAAGTCAAAAAAGTAACATAAATCTGTCTATGATTCAGTAATGGCGAGGGATTGCCTTTATACTAGCTGAGTACTGAAACACAAACTTGGAGTTCGGTTCGGGTAACACCCATTTTACTTTTTCACACTTTATTTCGAGAATTTTCTTCAAACGCTTTTAGAACAGATTGGTAGAAGGTTAGAAAGAGCGTTGGACCCAGCATCAAATCAACCGACTATAAGCAAAATCAGCTCACATTTGTTCGCTGACACAAATCAAAAATCAGAAATAATCACAGCCTGAAACAAAAATGGTTGTGTCGGTCTGAAGGCATGAAATCCAAATGAAATGTTCGCACCCAGGTTCGCACCCAGGTGTGGAAATTTTGTTGGCATGAAATCCGGTGAATGTGATGAATATACAATTTTCAACGCCAAAAAGTCGTAAAAAAATCACCGCTTTCACCCCAACGATAGATCAATGGTGAGGGTGATTTGCGGTGAAAAATATTTTTTTGTCATCACGTTTAGTGCAGTGAGCGCTCATACACTTAACTAACCTGAAAGGATATTTAGGAGGAGTTATCAAATTCGCACCCGCAGGACTTGTTTTTTTTGCGTTGCTCTCAAACACAGTCGAAATTCCGTAGAATGCTGAATATTTCAAACTGTGCGCTAAAATACAAAAGAACAGTTACTTATTTTTGCCTCTCTTCTGTTCACCTCCCACAGTGCCCCCCGCCCCTCCGCCATGAATCCGCAAAATATCATGACTTCTTAAGCAACACTTTACTTTGAAAAAAAAACAACAACAAGCAAGTGCGCATCGGTACATTGCTAAACTGTATCAAATCTCAAAACTTAGTATGAAACAACACAGAAAAATAGTACTGAAGTTATGTGGTATTCAAAAAAGATCTCGAATCCCCGAGTCGACGTTTCTTAGTAATCATACTATGATCATGATGATATCATAGAAATTATAGACTATATCTTAATATGATCTTCAAAAGATTTCCATTTCTTCATATACGAAATTTTCATGATCTTCAAGAAGTCATAAAGGATCCTTGTATTAATACCGGGAAACCATAAACAGTGACGTTCGGTTAAACGTCGAAAAAGCATATATGATTTTTCTATGAGTAACTAGACGCCATACATGGCCTTACCATGATTTTTGAAGAAATAATATATTAGCTTAGTATGTTCGCTAACAAATCATTGAGGATCTTATTTTTACTGTGAAATGAGATTATCATTTTCTAGTAAGTTAGACGTTGTGGGTAATGTATAATTTTTCCTGCTCCATTTTGTCAAGAAACGAAGATTTGATCACTT
Source organism: Convolutriloba macropyga (assembly GCF_964194025.1). NCBI lineage: Eukaryota > Metazoa > Xenacoelomorpha > Acoela > Convolutidae > Convolutriloba > Convolutriloba macropyga. Next base: position 4,351 of record NW_027449321.1, read on the forward strand.
ATTTTTTTTCCTATTAAAAGTGCTGTTTCTAATTTCTAATTCAAGACCTTGTTTTTTCTTTGGACTTAAACAATAGTATAATTAAAAGCAGTTTGAGTTAAGAGTTCAAAGACATGCTAAATTAGATGTAAGCATCACTCTTATTTAAATAAATGTTACCTTTTCAAGGTGTTGAAAACTGAAGTATTTTTTAAATAAACCTCTGTTCATGTAACTGTTTCAGTTTTTCAGTGTAACAGTTTCTCTGATCGTTGAACAGTTTTAATGGTCAAGTGTGTGTGTGTGTGTGTGTGTGTGTGTGTGTGTGTGTATGTGTGTGTGTGTGTTTCTGTGTTGTGTGTTTGTGTGTGTGTGTGTGTCAAAAATTGTTATATGTGTTTTGGTTTTTCTTCAAACAATGAGTTTTACTGTCAAATGACATAATACATATCATATTGTTATTGTTTAGCTCAAACTTTTTACATTTTTCAGAAAAAAAGACACGAAAGTGGCACAAATCATGGTTTTTTTGTTAGAAAACTTTTGTGTTAGAAAAATTCTTGTTAGAAAGCTTAGTGTTTCGTGCGCTAGCTAGTTTCCTTTGTTACCTATTACTTCCCTTTGAATGTTCACTTTTTGCCAAAAGTGTTTTTTTGAATGAAAATATGATAGCGGTTCCTTTGTTTTGGAATTCAATATTTGCAAATCAAAATTTGAAAAATGAAAAAATGCATTTTTGACTGAATCATATTTTTACATAGTACACGCTGTGGCAGCATTTGCTTTCTTTTTAAAACTCTACGTCGGTTTTTGAACCAACTATCAACATGGCCGAATGATTGTCGACATAAAGTTTTAATCCCTGTCGTGTAATAGGATTGAAAGTAAAGGTTTTAGTGAACTGGCAAGCGGAAATAACCAATCAACAGACAAATTAAATCGATTTTAAAAAATCTCAAGATGAGTTCCAAACCCAAATTGAGCTATGATCAGACTATCCAGACTGGAATGACCTCTGATCAAACTTTTCAGACAAAATGACCCCTGATCAGATTTTACAGACCCAGATGACTTGTGATCAAGCGGTACCCAGACTATGGTCCAGAGTATACTGCGCTTATTATCAGACTCAAATTCAGACTGTTGTCCAGAATATAAACAGACTATAATCAGACCCTGCGGAGCAAACTGTCCTCTAATCAGAGCTTCCAGACCGAATTGACTTCTGATCAGAGACTATACTTAAAAAGATGTCTACAGCAGAAAATTCAATAAAGTCAATACAAAATCGAAAAAGATTTTGTTAAATAAAAGCTTTACAAAATTTTTAAATTCAAAACTTTGCATGCAATTGCTTAAGTTCGCCGGCACCATAGATGTAGTTTGACAGTTATTTATAAGATATGTCTGAATCTACAGTCGCTTATCACTTTTATAAAGGGACCGACCACTTGTTAGCGGTCGGATCCTTTTGTCCTGATCGTTCTGATCGGAGGCAAGGGACACCAAATAAGTCTCTGGTCAAAACAGATATCTTTTTTTTCGGCTCGTGACAGAGCCATTAACACCTCTACTCACAAGAAAAAAATGCCAAAAAAATTGCTCAGACTCAAGTGTACTCGACATGGCCTCTGATCAGACTAAAGTGCGCTGGATATGGCCTCTGATCGGACTCAAGTGCGCTCAAACCCGCCTCTCATCAGATCTTTCAGACCAAACTGATCCATGAGCAGACCTTCCAGATGGAAGTGACTTCTAACCAGACCTTCCAGACCAATTGACCTCTGATCAGACCTAAATCAGACCATGGTCCAGACTATTTTGCGCTCAAACTGCAGTCCAGACCCTGTATTTTCGTTCGGGCAACACAAAACTGTGCGTTCGAGTGGGTCTGATCATAGCTCAATTTGAGTATTGACCTCAACATGGTTGAGTTTTTTAAATTGCAACATAATCAAAGTGTATATTTTCAAATTAGTAGCTACCGTTTTTGGGTAATTTTTTTTTGCAAAAGTAGACTAAAATTAAAAAGCGCATTTTCGACTGTTTTTATCGACTGTCTCACCCGATGCATCAATTTCACACTCGAATTTCTCAGGGTCCGAGACGTTCATCAGACAGTCGAAAGTTGGGTCTCCAGTTGTATTTACTGTGACGTGAGCTTTCCCATAGAAACCATAACCAGTCCAGAAAATGTGAAGTTTGCGGGTTGTAGTATTGAAGACTAAAATTTAACAATTTTCTGTTAATAAATGTTGGAAGTTTTCTTAGTATTTGCGTGTACTTTGCGGAGAGTAGCCACAAGAGGCCAATTTGGCAAAAATTTGATTTTTAAGTTTGTATATGAAACAATCAGCTCCAAATTAGAAATCAAAAGTGTTCAAGAGCATGTTTATCAATTATAACGCTTATTGACCATTTGGCTTCTTAGTCCACAAACAAGTATGTGAGGTCCCATTATAAAATATTTCCTTCAAGTGCGTTTTTCTTTTCTTTATTGTTTTCTATACGAGCTCGTCTTTTATCCAGCAAGGCTGGCAAAATTGCTTCCTCTAAAAAAAGAAGACCTTTGGTCTCCGCAATTAAAAAATAATTAAGCGTTTTGTTCTAAACTTTCTTTAAACTGTGTACGACTTAGTACCCGGGTCGAGGTGTCACCGCCATTCAACGCAAAATTATGTAAGATAAGCGGTGAATGCGGAAAATTTTGTAAGATAAGCGGTTAATGCGTTGAAATTACACAAACCAGGCGATGAATGCGGTGAAAAAAACTTTATGGCCTGGTAGCGGTTAAATTACATAATTCCTACGCTGAATTTAGCGGTGAAATTACATAAATTCAACGCTTTGAAAAAAAATTGTCCAAATTATGTAAGATAAGAGGTGAATGCGATGAAATTACATAAATTCACCGCTTAACTTAATGGTGAACTTACATAATTTCACCGCTTAGAAAACGCCTCGAATTGTCTTTTGTTCAACGAAGTTAAGATACCTTTACTAAAAGACGGACGGAAAATTTACCCACGAATAATCTTAAATCTTTTTGAAACTTTTTATAAGCCGTGAATTTATGTAATTCCACCACTGGGCTGTGGCCTACGTTCGGAATTCGATTTCGAAGTGAAGGGCCCGATTGTCAGGATCCCTTAAGGGTTCCAAAAATTCTTGGTCTCGTGTCAGACAAGCTGCAAGGGCACGACAGAAGAGGTCGACGTTGCAGTCGTGTTGCAACGCAAGGAGGTGGTTGAGGACCTGTGTCTCCTCTGCTGACAGTTCCCGATTGTCCAATTTGTCCACTATCCAGTCCGTGTAGAGGAGGTTGAATGTATTGCCATACATGCAATTCGAGGCACCTCCCTCTTGGAGGGCTTGCGGTGTGTCTGGCAAGCGATTGTGAAGCCTGGTTTGGGGATGAGCGCACAGGATAGATTTCGTGTGCTCGGGCTCTTGGGCATCTTCTGGGTGATGGGTCGGTGCACGGGTAGTTATCCGTCGACGTTGGTCTATCAATGGGAAAGACGGTTGTGGACGGAGAGGTGGAACCGTTGGACCATACCGTGATCAAGTTGCACGTGGTCGTTGTGTGGAAGGTTTGGGCATGACTGTTGGTAGATACACCAGTGGTTGGGAGCATGGTCGAGGTCCATGTATCCTTCCAGAGTATGTACAGTGTCGAACAACCAATTCTAGCGTGGAATGGCCTGATTGCTCCGCGACAGCCACTTCATCAGCCCAAGAAGAAATACTCGTAGTCTGGACTGGTATTTGTGATGTGTGTGTCACTGTATGTTGACCTGTCCCAAAAGTTGGAGGTGGCTGTGATGCCTATTTACCGCCTTGAAGGAGTAGCTCATGTGACGAGCTTGGTGGCCCTACAGGAACCGAGGGTGAACTCGTGTCACTCTCGATATACAGGTGGAGTTCACCTGAAGAAGAGGAACAAGTAGCGGGTGAAGGCAGTGGGTTAACCCGCGCATAGTTTGCTATATCCACAGACTCAGGCTGTGGCGAGGATTGAGCCATCCTGAAGAGGGCTGGTGTTTGCATCTCGCACACTGGTTCTGGTCCTGGGTAAGGCGGTACCAACGGTGTGAGAGTTGAGGGCAGGATGTCCTCGACCTCCAGCATAATGAGGTCATACGCTGTGGGGTCCATATTTGGAGGGATTAGTGAACCTCCTTTCTGTGTTAAGGGAGTGACTGCTGTCGAGTCGCTAAAACAAAAAAGTGTTATATAGGAGTACTAGGTAGGTTAAGAAGGAGTTCTTACGGAATTTCCTGATAATCAGGGTCATTGTCGAAAGAATCCTTAGAGAGCGAAATGCCTCGTGAGCGTGTGCGTTTGCTAGATTGAAATGTATGTAGTTGTAAAGAGTTGAAATTCGGTTTATTATGTGATGTGATTGGTAGGTCATAGAATTTGAAAAAAGAGGTGAGGAGAGTGGATGTTTTGTGTTTATTTGAATTATTTTGTACTTTAGAAGAAAATTTTTGAAGTAGTTTTCAAACTTTTTGTGTACTAGATTCAAATCAAATTGAGAGTGGTTACTGTCTACGGAGTGTTTTCGTCGTTTTTCCGATGATGGTGGTTTATATTGTGAAGAATCAGACTTAAGTACATGGAATATTGTTTGTGAAAATACTACAAAAAATCCCGAGGAGATGATTTTTAGCTAATGAGATACTAGGACCTAAAAGTGCTTTAAGGTTATAGGCATTAAATACGCTAAGAAGTAGTCCAAAAAGACACTGTAGAAAGTTAATTACTGTCCAGATAATGACTTTTTCTTTAATACGTACCAAGGGTATCCAAAGATTCCAAGAAGGGATTCTTTTAAATAGTTGCCGCTGATTAAGTCTCTCTAATCGAGACGGCGAAGTGTAAATTCTTTTCCGTTAATAGAGAATTAATTGAAATAGTTGTGATACTCAATTTGTAGTTGTGAGAATTGTGCTTGTAATTGTGCCTGTTTTGCAAAATCTGCAAAGTTTACAGCTTGTGATACTTCAAATTTCTCGGCAGCGTCATATACTAATTGGTTGAATTTCATTTTATCTATTGACCTAGTCCAATCGTGCTGAGTATATATGCCGAGTTGTTGTGCTGTAAAGTCCGCGTGGGTGAAGCGGTTTTCAACTTCGTCAGGCGTGCAAGTTCTAACTGGGTTTACGCGCTGTAACAGGATAAGGTGTAACGCGGTGTGACTCATTGCCATCCGCGTCTAATGACATTTTTTGATCAGAATTTTCTGATTTAAATGGTGCTTTAATAGACCAGAGAAAAGTTTTACCAGTGACTTGTTCTACAAACTGTAGTTGTTTTGGTAAAAAAAATAGGAATGCGTTGGTTTTCCAATACATAAAGAGCTAATGAGACAACTTTAAATTGTAAAAATGAAATGACTTTTGAGCTTTTAAGTGTAGCGAATGTGTGTCGCTGTCTTGTGATAACATATCCTACAAGTGGAAAACTTTGCGTTAAAAGGATGAATGCGGTTTATTTGAGATCACGATCTAAATCGCAAAATTTTTGTAAACAGAGAGACTCGTGTGGTCCATTTCTAATAAGACTCTACTAAGCATAGAGTCAAGTTTTGCATCAATTTGTACATTTGGATGTACAGCAAAAATTCAGTTTTGTTTTCTAAAAAGTTCATTTTTGCAGATTTACGATAAATAGGTGATTCTTGTGGAATGACATATCCATTGCAGATATCTGCTTTGGTATACGGTGTAAGGGAAGGTGCTTTTTTAGGAAGAGTCTTGTGCACATCTTTAAATTCAGCTGATTCTTTGCCTGTAATAAAGTTAAAACCTTCGTGGTATTAGATAAAAATGTCTAGTTATTGTGTTGCAAAATAGGGGCGATGTTCGTTACATTTATAGTGTGTTTTTGTAAGAAATTCAAAATGAGAAAGTGCAGATTGATCATAAAGTTGTTTTTGAAAACAACTAGAGTACATATGTGTATTGTGTATATGACCAGTGTTAGTTTCGTTATTTTCTAGTGTTTTAATGAAAACGCGTTTTTGCAATTTAATCATGCGTGCATATGATCTACCAACATCAAAAATACGACAGTGATTGTCGGGTTACCAAATAACTTTTGCCTTAATGGCGTGATTGGGAGGACAGTAGCTTCCTTCAAGGTCGCATTGAATACGGGTTTTACCATAATAAATGCTTTTTGATTTTACGTCAAAACTAAGCGTGATGTTAGTTAATTGAAGTGACCATCATAGTTCATGGATGACATGATATTCGTGTTCAATGTTTTGATCTGGAAAATTTGCACAAGTATCATCTGTGGCACTTAGGATCCACTAATGGTCCCGTGGATTATATACAATGTTTCCGTGTTGGAAAGCAAAAGGTCTATAGCGATCGAGTTGAAAACGGCCTTGTTCGGCTTCGATATTTGCTTGCCAACGTGAATCGTCGACTAAGTCAATGGTATATTTTTTGGGTGGTAGTGATGTTTATTTGTGAGACCAATCCGTGCAAATTCTCTACGAGCTTCAATTTCTGTGGGAAAGAAAAATTTTTCCATATTGTTAACATACCAATTATCCTGATCAAACTTGAAGCCTCTTTTAAGTGAGAGTTTGTGACAAAAACTTTCTTTGTCGCTAAGTTTCGCATGTATGCCGTAGGCGCGTACTTGAAGTGTTCGATTTTGTGAGAATATTTGTACTTGAGCGGGGAGGATTTGAAAATCTGCTGGTTTTATCTTACATTCGCCAATCTTATTGAGCTTATAATACTGCATATTTCTGAAATGCTTTGGTGAGCAATCATATTGTGTGACTATTAGGTCTTGTACTCCTGATTTAGGTGTTCATATATTGTGTGTATCAACTTTAATAAGTTGCTTTATTGGAAGTGGATGGGAAATGAATAAATTTAACAACAAAAAGATTAGATTTGTAAATGACACGTGTAAGAGAGTCCAGAGTGAGGATTTTAGAATACAAAATATCCTGCTCTGTTTTTCGTGTATCTGTCAAATTTATAGTGTATCTCTTGGCAAATAAAGGGTGATGGATTTGTTTTTACTCGAAAAATAGGTGGTGCTGGGGCTTGTGGGTGAAAATCAAATTATCTTGTTCAACTACAATTTCGACCGAAAATGTAATTTTACATTGTTTAAGTAATTCGTGAGTTCGTTGTTTTTGTACTGGTGTAATTTTGTATGATTTTGAAATTCGTTGTTTAGCCCAATTATGTAATTGTTCACCGTTATTATGATCTCCAAAATGGACGGAAGGGGGAAAAACAAGTTTGGGTTAAGTTTCAATGGTAAAGCTGGATAAGTTCTTGTAGTATCAGGTTGTTTTCCGATGCAGTGATGAGAGTGTTGATCAAAATCTGGTGTAGGCGAATTTGAGCTTAGTGTGATTATAGGTGGAGTACCTTGGAAACTTAGTGCAAGGAGCTTTGAAATGATGGCGATGAATTGACTATATTAAAAGAGTGATTCCTGTGCGATTGTAAGAGTAGGCGTTCAATGTTAGTTACTGGTCCTTGTGGCGGATTAAAAGGATTACTCGCAATTTGTGATGCGGTATGTGCGAAAAATTGAGAAATAAGTGGGTCGGAAAAAGAGGTGTCTGAGATAAGACTAATATCTTGTGGGGTATCGTGTATATTTGAAACAGTGTGAATTGGCTGTGGCACTTCAGAGCTAATGGTTTTTTCTGTGTTTGCAAAATTTAAAGTTGAGTAGAAAATTGTGGTGTATTTGAGTAATTAATTAATTCCGTTTGCGGGGCTCGTGGTGGAGCAGGTATAATAGTTGGTGGTTGAATTGTTGTGTTAGCAACGAAGCCTGAGTATGGCAATAAAGTCTGTGTATTTATTTGGTGTTGTTGTTGTGCTTGCGTTTGGTGTATTTGCGTTTGACTTTGATTGGTGGGTATGGGATTACGGACTGTGGGGTAAAGTGGGGGAGTGTCCAGTAGGACGAGCTCTATCGGTAGATTCGGCAGTAGTAATGACTGGGTAGTGGTGTTCTTCGGTTTCTTGAGCTTGTGATTTTTTAAAAAATTTTTAAAGAGTTTAAAAGATGATTTTTTTGGGTTCGATTGTTTAGTCGTTTCACTGTATAAGCAACTAGGTGATTTGCAGTCGGGGGTGCACTTGGGTTAGTGTTTGATTGTTGACTAGAGGACGCAATTAATTGTGATGTTAATCTCTGGCCCAGAAAGGGGCAATAAATTACAATAATAGATTTTACAATGAGTGAAGGATGGAACAACAATTATGAGTAAATTCAAAGTAGCTATACAAACTGGGATTGCTGCGAAAGGTGATTCTGCTGGGATGACATTGTGTTGATAGATGAGTTCTAAAAAATCAGCAGAGAAAATTGTTAACAATTCTGCAATAGTATAATCTTTTCTAGCGAACGAGAAAATAATGTGTGGATATTCAGGTTCACTTTGTGAGCTGTTGCTTTGCGAAGCGTGGGTATTGTTCATCCAACCTAGGATTTGTTCAATTTATTTGATTTCGTATGCGGCTGGGATAGCGTCAAGATTAATAGTGTATACAATGTCTGTAAAAAGAAGTTCAGATAGTTTACGTGTTGCTTGAGGTGGAAATATCGGAAGACAAAAAAGAGCAATATAATCGTTATTAAAGTTTTAATAAAGAAAACCCGTTAGATGATCTAAGTTAAAGAAAATGCCATGAAAACGAATTTGTTTATGTTTCAAAGTTTTGGATATATCTAAAAGTGTCAGCGTATGGTGTTCTTTTAAATAGTACTTCAAGTCTGTGTTGTGAAGTATTTTTCTACCTGATTTCGATAAGGATTGGGCTTAACTTTCAGTGCTGTGAGACTGAAAGTATGAAGATTAATTGAGGTGGTTGCTTGTGTTAGCAGTTCGGTTGAAACTTCTGAGGGCTGAGTCGTTTGCTGTGATAGCTGTAGTTTTTAAAGGCTAAAAACTGTACTGTGAGGCAGTTCTTATGATTTAGAAGAGAAGAGAGTGAAAGTTGAATTAAAGACTTAGAGACAAAAAAGATTTTTTCTAGGTGCAAAATGAAAAGAGAGTTAGGAGAGTGAAGAAAGAAAAGTTTATTAATAGAGTGAGAGAGAGAGAGAGAGAGTGTAGATGAAGTTTAGATTCAAGAGAGATGAGAATAGAGAGAAGCAACTAGGTTGAGTGAGAGAGAGGTGAACTGAAAAGTTATATTAGACGATATAATATTACCTGAGCACGACTTCTTCTTTGGTAAAAAAGGAACCGAATCATATCTTGTTAAATAAAAAAAATTAGGAAATTTTTCCCGGACCGAGCCGTGGGTCGGTTGTTAACTTAATTTTTAGTCAATTTCATTTTTATTATTTTAGTGGGGAATGGCCTGTAATCCCCTTTCTTTGATTTCCTGATGGAGGGGTTTTTGTGGTTCTGCTAGGGTAGCAAGTGGAAAGATAGTCCATGTTCTTTGTTTACTATACTAAAGTGTTTGATTAATTTTCCCAGTAAAGTAATTGTATTAGGGGGGGGGGAGAGGGGTGAAAAAACGATCTGAATTATCTCTCCCGTATAAGAGAACGAGGGAATTTTACTTTTATTAGATTCGTATTTACTAGGTATTTTGCGTGTTATGCCAAGTTCTATTCGGCTAACTAATGCGAGAGAAGTGATTTTTGTGCATAAGAAGAGTGGTTTATGTATATATGAAGAATGCTTCGCCTGTGAAGACGAAATTTTTGATTGTGGTATAAATACTCTATAATCTTTCATCGGTTGTCTTCGAAGACGAGTGTCTTTTGTATTGTAGTTTTCCGAGTTATTTTTGGTTTTTTCAGACAATTTACAAGGTGGCAGGGGGGAGGTTCATTATGGGATGATATGTCTGGGTTTTCGAGACTAAATGAGGCAAATTTTGACTTAGTGATATTCGCTTTTTTGGGATGAAGTCGTAACAAAGAATTGTCCGAAAAATATTTCTCCATTTGTTATTGAACGAAGAGTTCTTTCGGACAATATGGTACAATATTACTTCTATGACGAGTTATTTGTTTACCAGAGAAATCTTCTAATTTATAGGTAACCAGTGTGGGGGTATCAATTATTTTATAAGGTCCAATTTTTTGTGGTGGGATCTTTTTTGATATTCCGATTTGTGTGGCTTTATTTACAATTAAAACATAACTGTTGATTTTAAGTGGTTGCGCCGTTCCGGAACGGCGATTGATAAACGTGCGTAAAAGTTTATTCTGATTTAAATAATTGTGAACTTAATTATAAAGTTCTGACTGTATCTTTTCCCGGTTGAGAAGCCATTCTGCAAAGGTTCTTTTCTGTAATTTCTTAGTTTGAGGATGATGACAGAGTTGGTCAGTGTGTGTATGTTTGGGAAAAAAATACAGAGTGAATTTGTTGAAAGTTTACAATTTCCAAAGCTATCTGTAGTGGAAAAAAGGTTAAACATTGTTGGTTTTTTGGGTTTTTGACAAAATACAATTGAATATGGTGATAAATTCATATTGGTTCTAACTTGTGAATTGAAAGCGAAAAGAAATGATTTTACTTTTTGTGACCATGTGTCGTATTGTGAGTCTAAATCTGTGCAAAGAAATGTTTTAGTTGACGATTACTGTTCTCAACAAGTCCATTTGACCATGGTGCGTATGGCGTTCGTGGTTTAATCTGTACATTATAAGTACGACAAAAATGTGTGTATTCTCTGTTAAAGTATTCGTTTCCGTTATCTGTTACCAAAATATCGGGTATTCCGAGTTTAACAATCCAGTGATCAAATAACACAGTGAGTGCATTTGCTGCATCATTTTTTGGTGAAGGGTGAAGGCGTCTACAATAACATAGACATCAGAATTTTCATCCAAAAACGGAGAGATTAGGCCTTTTGTGTCCGTTGATATACGGTGATTAAAGTACGGTGAAACTTCTGGAAATGGCTGTTGTGGAGGTTTGACATGGATTTGCTCGTTTGGCAATTCAGGCAAACTTGTGTAAGTTTTGCTATCCATATTTTAAAGTTGGGGAAATGATAATTTTCTGTTATTGTAGCATGTTATTGTTCTGTTATTGTAGTGGTTTCTTGTATGTAATAAAAGTGATGATTTATTTCGTTTACGCTTAGGTCTTGGAAACGTCGATAGTAATGTAATAATCCTTTGTTTGCTCGGATAGTTGGTGTAGGGACGGGGGATGGTTTTTATATTTTTTTTCCAAATGAGCAATTGTCATATAACCGTGTCTTGTTGTTGTGCGTCGCATAGAAGTGTATCATTCATTTCTGTTTGTTCGGTGTAGAAGTAATTATTATGTAGTTTTAGTTATAGTTATAGTTTTAGTATTTATAATTATAATATAGTTATAGTTATAATGTAGTTATAGTGTAGAAGTAGCTGGAGATTTAGGTATGAGATCATCCAGTGGTGGAAGTTGAAATGTTATAGTTTTTATTAACTCTGCATAATTTACTTTTTGAGTAGATTGTGTAAATGGTTCTGTTTCATTTGTATTTAAAGTGACATCCGCGTGTTGTACAACAGGATAAGTTTCTAACAATGAGTGGTTTTGTTTAAATTGTTGTTTTTTGTTTTGTTGTAATTGTTCTTAAATTTGTAAATTTGTGCCTTGTTTTTAAATACGTGATACGAAACAGGAAAATAAAGATCATTTTCGAGTTGTACTTTAAAATAATTTTCCTTGAGTTGTAAGTAAATTGGAAAGTGTGGTGATTCTACAATAATGCTTGTAATTTTTGTGTTAATATACTCTTTTGATACAGCGTAAGGACACTGTATAGGTTGAGTATTTTGGTTATGTGGGATTTCAACTGTTCTAAGACGGTGTTTGTCTTGTGTTGTTGTCGTTAGTGAGCGATTTAATAAATCTGGAAGTGAAAGGTTTTTCTCTTCCGTCCAAACTATGCGTAAGTTTTGAAACTTCATCAGAATTAATTGAAATTTTTATACTCTGTGATTTGGTTTGTTCTTTTGTGTGAACAAAAAATAGAATTGGTTTGTTGTCAGTGTATAGAATAATAGGATGTTGTGACCTTTGAATAAGAAATTCGTATTCTGAAAGTGTAGAAATTATTGCAGAACATAACGAAGAGTGGTTGAGAGTCGAAGTTCAGTGGCGGAAAATAAACGAGAGTTTGCTGAGACTACTTCCTTTTTTCCAATTTGATATTTTGGAGAAGTGCAGCTCCATGCCATAGTTAGAGGCATCACATAGAATATAAAAAGGTTTTTCTGAGTTATGAGTTGTGAAAGGGAGAGTTCTATCTGTATGTTTTTTTTAAATCTGTCAAATGTTTGTTGGAGTTCAGGAGTACATTTCAAATCTGTGGTATCTCGGAGTTGGAGATAGAAAGGTCTTAAAAAATCTTGTAAATTATAGATATATTTTGAGGTAAAATTGAAAAACCCACGTGATTTGATTTCTTTTTTTGTGTTTGTTGTAATTTTAAATACCCATCATTTTTAGATTTTAGTGGGTGTATGTGATTGTTTTGAATTTGGTGTCCTAAAAATTTAACTGAATCTAAGAAAAAGAAATATTTATCTGCGGTGAACGGCTCTGAGGTTTTCATCTTTAAGAGTTTTGTGATATTGATCGAGTGTTACATTGTGTCTGTTGTAGTGTCCTGTATGAAAACATCATCAAGATATGTGATTATTTTATTTTTGCAAGTCAGTTGTTTAAAAATACTACTCATAAAAGATGGAAAAGCTGCAGGGCCAATTGAAATTCCATAGAAAAATCGTTTAAAGCAGTATTGTTGTTTGTCCTGCTATGACCAAGTTTGTGAGTCTTTTTGACGGTTTGTCTACCGGCATCTTGTTCTAAGCGTTGTTCATATCAGCTATAGAAAAATGTGGTGCTTTAATTCGTGTGAGTATTATTTGGATTGGATCTATGGGCCAGCTGCATTTTGTTTCATCAATCATTGTATTTAGTTGGCAAGCATCAAAAACAATTTTTAGTGTTTCTCCATTTTTGAGGAAAATTACTGGATTAATAAAAGTGTTTCCTTTAGTGAGTGAATCTGTGTTCTCAGGTGCTACGATAGCAAAATGTGTTAAAATATCGAGTAAGTGTTATACTCGATCTTGCAATTGGAGAGGAATGCGTGTTGCTCTTTGTTTCTTAAATACGGCTGTTGCTTTTAAAGGTAGATTTAGTTTTACTTTAATTTTAGCTAAAAATAGACATCGAATTCAGACGTAGTGTAACATTGTTTAAATTGTGTGAGAAGTTGTGCTAGTTTTTCAAACTTTGGTTGTGTTGATTTTGTGTGTTTGAAATTGAACATTGTGAGAAACCCTCTATCGGATTCTGTAAATTTTGAGACGTCAAATGGTATATGAAACCGTTTTGGTTGTGATTTTTTTTCACCTTCTTATTGTTTAGTGAGGTTTAGAGTGTTTTAAGTGTTTCTGATGTGCCGTGTGTAAAGTATTTTGAGATGTAGGCATCCATGAATTCTGTGAGTTCATTAATGCGATATATATTTTTTAAATCATTGAGTGAAATATCTTGTTGTGCATATCCAATTAGTCCTTTTACAAGTGTTAGTGGATGGTTTAAAGGGTTTTGTATTATTTTTTGGATAAATGATTGGTAAGGGTATTCAGGAAAGGATTATTAATGTCCATTTTAGAGAAGAACATGTTTGTACGGTGTGGTATAATTGAGAAGTCAAATGCAGAGAGAAAAGTGCCGTTTGCATATTTGTGTTAGCGCTCAAATGCGGTTAAAGAATAAGTTATATTTCTGTGATGGAAAAGTTGGAAATAGAGTGATTGATCACCAATAACAGGAAATAACCGTGAATAGTATGGAGGTGATTTTTTGAGGAGTCAAAATTTTAGTGATTTCAATTCGTGATGGTGTTTGATCTGTAGTGTATGAGATGAACATTTAATCGAGTTGAGATATTATTCTGAGAAAATTGTTCCGAGTATATTGAATTTTGTGTTTGATACGTGAAAACTGAGTATGAAAGAAGTTTCCGAAGAATTCTATTTTCTATTACATCAGGATAGAGGGTAAGCTTGATTGTGCCATTCGATTGTAGTTTAGAGTTATTTGCTGCTGAGAGAACAAATGTTGATGCTTTGAGTTGTAATTTGTGGTATTCTTTAGTTGCATCCCAAGTATCATTATTTAGTACGTTCATCGTGGCGCCTGAATTTTAAAAAATCATTTTCTAGGAGTGGTGGGGGGGGAAACCGTGAGAATGGTCTTCGCGAACGATTTCCATCTCTATTAGAATAAGGTGATTGTGGTCCAGAGTTATTTGAATATGCGTTGTTTGTGTTATAATTAGGTTTTTTTGATAATCAGAGGTTCTTGGGTATTGTGAACCGTTTCTATTCGGTGATTCAAAAGTACTATTGCCGTAATAAGGTTTAGAGTTTATGTGTGAGGATTTATTTGGACTTCGGTGTCTTGAGTTATCACGTCGTTCTCTACTATTGCTTCTAGCGCGATAAGAAAATGGTAGTGGTTTACCAGTCCAATTGTTTGATGTGACTTGTTTGTTTGGAAGGTTTTAGTTACCTTTCATTGCTTGATTAAAGGTTTGTTTCTGAAAACTGGGTTTCTAAAGTGCTTTTGTATACCTTTGTCAGGACAAGTGGAAATGCTGTGTCCTTATCGTGATCGTTTTTTACAGAAGTTTTGGAAGAATGGCATCCCTTTGAAATTTGGATCTTTTGAGTATTTGTAAGGTACTACGTTGATCCCTTGTGTAATATCTTGTTCCATCATATGTATATCATCTACTGTGAGATGATCAACATCTAGAGAAAGGTCATTTATTTATTTATGAAGAAAGGGTGGAAATTGTGCTAAGCTAATTTCTATCTATGTGTGTTCTTGTGATGTCTTCTTGATGTATTTTTTCAACTAATTGTGCGAATGAAGGTTGTGGTTCCAATGCAGTTGATTTGTGGTTTGCAATTTCTTTAGAGCTATTCGAGCTAATTGTGGATCAATTGTTTTGACAAATGCGTCATTCATTTGCGCATTACGCATATCCGGAGTGTTATTAACATATGCTTTTCGCGTCATTTGTTCAGTTATAAGTGCTAGTGTTTTTATTCACCAGAAGCACGTGGTATGCTTTCTAATAAAAGTTTCGCTGGTGTTTGCGATTGTTGATTATCGAATGTTTTTTGAAATTCACGGCAAAACGCTTGCCAGTTCTTTTTTATTTCAAGTGGTAAATTTGATGTTCCGGCCCTATGAGGGCCGTTTGTATCATTGCCTGCAGTCATTACCATATTTGCTGTGATAGCATTTAAAAAATCTTCTGTTGTATAAGTAGGATCGGTACCATCAAACGGTCTTTGAGACTGTTGCATATGCACTGAGCCTCCTAAAAAAAGATTCATCATTTGTGCATTTCGGCGAACTACCGGTGACGGTGTTTGTGTAGACGGCTCCTGTAAACAATGAGTTGGGGCGTTTGTTGGTTGCTGATTATTCTGTGAGTTATTTTGTCTAACTAAATTCACTAATTGTTGTGGAGTTACTTGAAAATTTTGGTTATTTGTTAGTGTTGGTTGGGAATAATGAATTATTTAGTATAATAGGTTCAGCGTTAAAATGTACAAAATTTTGTCTTTGTACACGTGGTAAGGGTGTGTTTATATTTGGCAACGTGGATAAAGTTGAATTTAAAGGATCTGAATTTTGTGTTAATTCAGTCGAATTCACAGGCTGTCTGTATTGTTGATTCTGATAGATATTTGTGTCATTAGTGGTATCAATAGTGGCATTATTGTAATTATTGTTGTGGTGATTAGCTTGGCCCTTATCTTCAAGTTCAATTAGTGTGTTGACTGTGTGTGATGAAAAAAAGTGTGCCATCATCTAAGCATGTATATTTAAAATCTGTTCCTGCCGTTTCCTTAATACAAGTGTCTGTAAGTTGTGTCCAAATTTTCATAGATTATAGTATCCATATTTTCTATTGATGATGCTTCCCGAGCGGTATATGTGTTTTCTGGAAGGTTTGTACATGTAAATGGTTGATTTTTTGCATTGTAGTTTTTAATTTCAATGTTATTATGGTTAATGGATAATTTTTGTATAATTTCCGACGGTACATCTGTGATGTTCACAAAAATTTGTTGGAACCAGTTTGGATCATAAATGTAGTGTAGTGTTTCCGGTAGTCTAGGTATTAACTATGGGTATGCCTCATCCATTAGTTTTGTAGCTGGAAAAATGTGTCTTACGAGACTTTTCCAAAATCTGTGTATGTACCAAGATAGACGTGTAAAACAATCGAGAATCTCTTCTTCCTGTAAGTCTGCGTCTTTAGAGAACTTATGTATGTTTAAGGAAGATGTGTAAAAACTTCTATTGCTTTTCGAGCGATTTTGTGTACGCTCTCTTTTCGCGATTGTTGAGCGGCAGCATCAATTGTGGAAGCGAGACTTTTAAGAAATTCAGAAGAAGATTTTCGAAATACATCCGTTCTATCCAAGGGTTGTATCTCCGACCATACTCCGTTAAGGATTTCAAATAGTGTGTTTGATATTGAATTGAATAAGGTGTCATATATAAGAGAGATATATGTGTCTGTGAGGGGATCACAAGCAAAAAGCATCGAACCTTTGAGAGTTGAGCTCCATAAGTTTCAATTAGATAAGAGGGAAAAGCAGTACGTGAAACTTGCGATGCTTTATCTGGTAAATAAAGGAGAGGCTGTTGCTCTGCTGCAAAATAGTGATATTTGAGTTGTTTTGCTAAGTTAAGAAATAAACTTAATTCATCTTGGTGTTGATAATGTTTAACTTCAAAGGGTAAAATGTCACGTTGAAGACGCTTGTTCTGTTGTGTAAGAACAACTAAGCTAATTGTAGTTCTTCAGAGTGTGTGTTTGTATAAGAGGAAATTTGAACAGTGTAGTGGTTCATTTTTCCAGTTTGTATTTTATTTTTGTTGGGGTTGTATTCCCCTTTTTTCTAAGTTTTAAATGGAGAAAAACTAACAGATTAAAAAAAATATTTCTAAGTATCTATCTCAAGAGAGAGTTGTGTGTTTTGTTTGAGTTCTTTTTACGGTTAGATTTTGTTAATTCACTGCTCACACCAGTTACGGTAGACCCAAGGTGAGCTCCGTTTACAGCCTTAATGTATAAAGAGCTAGGGCTACTTAATTCTGCGCGTGAAGTAGGCTTACCTATATCTTTCAGACTAACTGACTTGGTAAATCACTGAAGGTATACTTCAATTATAACGATGTATAAAAAGGTTAACACCGGAGTCAGAGGTATACAAATCGTGCAACTACTCTAATAGACTGGAAATAGTCAGTGGAGTTCTCTCTCTATAAAAGAGAATAATGACTTCTCAGTCTCTGATTGGATGGAGGTGTACATCCAGCATTTCTACTGCTAAAATATCATCATGAATAGGAAAACTGGAAAAATCAACAAAATTGATAGTTTTTGTAACAAAATTAAATCACTCATTTAGCTGCCAATATTTCTTTTGTCGGAATATTATCCTTTGTTTACTCAGCCACAATTTCAGGCAATATAAAATTAATTAGATTAACAATCATCTTTGGCCCAGAAAATGGATTCCTACATGTGCAAGAGCATTTTTGTGTAGCAAATTTTCAACTTGCCATAGTCGTAGGTTTTTAACAGCGATATAAAATGAACTAGTGCTCTGTTGTTTTGTAAAGATGTGAAATCAGGACCCAATGCTTTAGATAATAAGCAAGCATGTATTGTGTGCTTGTGTGTGTGTGTGTGTGTGTGTGTGTGTGTGTGTGCTTGTGTGTGTGTGTGTGTGTGTTCATGCAAATAAAATCCATTTGCACAAACCTGATCAATATTATATGCAAGATGCTTGTCAAATTTTTGTTAAAGCAATTTTCATAGCAACTGAAGGCCAGAAAATGAACAATAAAACAAATATTGTCAGGCACGTAGAGGAAAATTCATTTCTGTCTTTTAAGAAAATGTAAAAAAATTCCTTATTCTTAAGTTTTTGTGTATCTTCAAACGTTCCGGCAATTTCTGTCTATCGAGACAGACATTGAAACATAACAATTGAAGTGGCTTTGGATGCAGTCACTTTTACTTTTACAAATTTAAAAAAAATGGGCTCCGAGTTTTTGGTTTTCTGGACAAAGTGCGAAGCATTTTTTGGGGGTTTTTGCATTGTCTTTTTAATGATTTTTTATGAACTTACTTTTCGTTTTCGCTGTGGGACAACACATCCGTTTCGAAATTTCTATAAAATATGATGAAGATCTTGAGCATTGAACAGGCAGAGATGAGTTTGTTCCTGCATGAGTAATCATAATCTTATTCCGATTTTTTAAAAAAAATTCTGTAATGTAAAATGAACTTTGTAAAGTCAACTTCCAATTTGTTAATATCCTTTTTTGTTTGTATTTTTTCTGAAGTAGTGGTCTGGTTAAAATCTACATCAATATTTTTAAAAATTCTCAGGTAATTTTTGGTCGTTACCTCTGAATCTCTGCTCAAGACAGAAAATTTATCATATTGTGAGATATTGACAGTATCTAAGTGAGGAATGGATATCGTTCGTTCTAATCTGTCAGAAAATCTGAACAGTTGCGTCAGACAAAGTGCTATTCAGCAATTTTTTTTAGGACACTCAAACATCGTTTTCCGGGACAGCTGTACTTTAATTCATATTTCAAGCTTTGCTACTTTTCATTTGTGGCAAAATTAATTTTTAAGGTTGCCAACTTTTTGACGAAAAGCCTGCAAATTCATTCGAAAAACACAAAGCACAGTTTGAAAGTTTATATGGTTTTTATCAGTTCTTTTTTATGCTCTTTCAAATTTTTGTCAATGTCAATGATTTATCTGCTTAGTTGTCAAATATTGTATACTGTCATGTTAATTTGCAGTAGATTCTTTATCTTTTATCCAGGCTCACGTGAAAAATTTTCTTCCTCTTTAAACTTGAGCATTTAATCAATTTAATTAATTTTTCTTTCTTCGGAACAAGATTTTTTTTCACAGCATCTTGTTGCGAGGAAACCAGTTTTTTTTCTGGTCAAGAGAAACCACTGAAATCTCAAAATAGGTATATTGCGGGAATGAAGAATGAATACATAGTCAAAAATTTATCAAATAAAGACATCTTCTAAATGTATTTTTTGCCACTCTTCTCGTGATCTTTCTGAAATCTGTATTATCTTGACAAATTTTTTTTCTGATAAAAAAGATAAGATTGATGCAATATCATTTGCTCTTAAAAACGCATGGTAAAGACTTACATGATTTATGTTCCATATAATATATAAATATATAGAGTACTATCTGTGTAGCAACCATGTTAGTATTTCTGAAATAACTGCGTTGATCTGCAAAAGATTATCCGATAATATAGGCTTCTTCTTCGAGAAACAACACAAAAAAGAAGCAATCATAAGACGTCAGCTTTTTTATTTTGATTTAGAAAAGAATTTATTGTAATTGGCTCATCATTTTGGAGATATAGATAAAAAAAAATTCTGAAAAGCTAGGTTGTATAGGTTTTGTGATAGAATCAACTGAGGTAGGTGAATACAATCATTTTTTTTACCGATTTGTATTCAACCAAGAATGATTAGGAAAAAAAACGTAGAAACCGGACTGGGTGCTTATAAAAAAGTATAAGTGTGTTGCCTGATATGTGTTGATATGTACTTTGAAACAACATCATGCAGTCAATGAAAAAACTGAAAAAAAACTGAACAGAAATGGTAAAAATTCCTGATGGTAAGAAATGGCAAGAATTTTTTCTAACCACTACTTTTTCCGTTGGTACTGAATAATGGAGAAATTAATTTAATGCTGCTGGAAGTACTAACTGCATAAGTAAACGCTGCATACGTCGAATGGGCCAAATGTTAAACTGAAAAATACGAAATTCCTTTTTATACAAAATGAGCAGAACACTAAACCGATTAGAGAAGCACACCGGGTTTGCAGAACCGATTGAACAAAAATCGATATGACAAAAATTGATGTGGAAACTAATCGCCGATATTTTAAAAGAAAAAAAGAGACTGTTCATGGCAACTCGTATGCGACAGCCAAAAAAGCAGAAACGTTCGGACAACGTTAGAGAGATTGTTATTGGGGTCAAAGCCCGTCCGCGCAAGCTGCGAATACACTAAGTCAACAAACAACGACAGCAATACTGCTATCTTTTGGGAATTCCCACAAGATGAAGTATCTTGTAGGAAACTGCCAATGAAAAATTTATCTTTGACAAATCTGACGAACAAATGTTTTTCTCAAAGGAATCCTTCAAAAATTAGATTATTTTGTAGAAACATAACAAAAAATAGTTATGTGAAAAAGTTCTGGCACAAATTTCTGTAAGAAAAAGTAAGGTTCTTTCAAGACACTTTCAAGAAATTGATCTCTCCTCGACCAGAGTAATGAAACTTAGTTTGTTTTACAGCTGGTGCTTTACTGCCCAGGCTGAGGTCCCAGACGGAAGCAAGTATGTCCAGACCGTCCCAGACGGAAAGTACCTATGTCCAGACCGTCCCAGACGGAAGTTGCCTATGTCCAGACTTTCGTGCGTCCACCAGACTTTCGTGCGTTCACCAGACTTTCGTGCGTTCATGTCCAGACTTTCGTGCGTTCACCAGACTTTCGTGCGTTCATGTCCAGACTTTGGTGCGTTCACCAGACTTTCGTGCGTTCAACCGATTTTTGTGAGTTCATGTCCAAACTTTCGTGCGTTCGACAGACTTTCGTGCGTTCATGTTCAGACTTTCGTGCGTTTTTTGATGTTTCCGGACTATGTAATTTGGAACGCACGACGCCCCCCTCGTGCGTTCATCTTCGGTCTGGACATACTTGCTTCCGTCTGGGACCTCAACCTGGGTGCATTATATCGGACGCGCATTGCGCATGGGTCACTGATGCCCAATAAATCTAAAAGTTTTTTCAGCGCATTCCTTACAAACAAAATGTGCTGACACCTCAAAGATCCAAGCACTATTAATTTTATGAACAGTTACACTCATTTGGTGCTTTTAAGTCTGAATCATAAGCAACTTTTTTGATATATAATCGTCTTTTCACGATTTTGAACAAACTTGAACGAGCTCAAGTCTAGATTACTCAATAAGTATATAGGTATATTCATAAGGACTTTTGAACCAGCACATGACTGCACTAAAGCTTTGACGAAGCCAGAGTCTGGATGAAAAATAGATTGGGTCTGATAGTTATTTCATAAGCGAAGAGGCGAGAAGATGAGTATTTTCATATGTGATTTAGAACGAGAACTTCATCCAGGGCGCATCCGGCCCATTTGTGCGGGTTCAAAATGGCCAAACCAGCATGCTGGTTGAAAGCACCTCGACCGTCCTTGACCGGCTTATTAATTTGGATGAGCTGAAAGTTTCTTACAGAGTTCAGAAGAGTGTGGTTGCTGAGGATAGAGCGATTCGGTTAAGACTTCAGACTTTTCAGAAGCTTTCCCAAAGTTGAAACGGACAGCCCAAATGTCAAACTGGCGACCATATTCCAGAGGCTGAATTCGTATGTTGTTTGTATCTGGATTTGAAGGGAATTCTTGAATTCCAGAAAACACCGGCATGTGAGTAGGATGCACGTAAACTGTGATATTGTCTTGGATAAGTCCAATTGAAGTCCAGGAGAGTTCTAAAGGCATCTATAGTTAGACTGGGTTTTATGGCTTCTAAAGAAGGTCACTAGGAGGAGGGGGGTTATGCAAACACGGTGTCGCATCCTAGTGTAAAATTTACAAAAAAAATTGAAATGTTTCGTGGTTATATTTAGCTTGGTTTAAGCTTTTTGATTAACCATAGAATTAAATATAGTTTTTTGCAATATGTTTTTCATCTCGTTATAAGGTCATCAGAAGTTTATATATTTTTTAATTTTTAATTTCGGAGAAAGAAAAATGAAACCTCAAAATAAAAATAGAAATTCATTGAAAAAATTTAAAAGAAAAATAACAGTCCAAGCATCACTAAAAATGAAGAAAATGGTAAATGAAAAAACGAAAGACAAAAATTTGTAACGCTTTAACAGAGTTTCAGCGAAATGCGCATCTACAGAGGGCAGATTGTTTCATTGAACGTCGAACAAGTAGAGAGGAATTTTCAAGAGTTTGGACCTTTTACTTCGAGCGAAATCTATAAAGTTATTGACAATCTAGACAACAACAAAGCACCAGGGCCGGGATACATCAATGCTTGGGCATTGAAAACCGGAAAAAAGCTATTGGAACACAATTTCAGGTTATATTCAACAATTGCATTCCAATCAAAAAAGTGAAATGATGATAAACAATTCGCTACGGAGTTGCTTGGGAGATTAGAGTTTTTGGAGCAAGCAATTGGTGAATTTCCTAATATTGCATCGGGAGTCTAATTTTGGTCCGCGTCCAGTGCGAGCCGTTCGCTTGTACTTGAGGTGCGTGAAACGTTCAAATTAAGAAAAACGGTTTTATCAGAAAATGATGAGACGGACTCTCCCCGTTCCGTCGCGTGGTTGAAGAGGGTATTTTGACACTCGTAAACAAATCTGACTCATTGACGTTCATTTCTGAAGGGTTAAGGAAATCAACCGACTTCCAGGTAGCGAGTAACAAAAAATAGTTCTGTTTCTGGTTTCCTTACTTCTGTTTTCCGAAAACAGACGCCGATTCGTGAAGGCCTGCAACGTGAGAATCTCCTCAAAATCCGTGGAACGGAGTTTCCTGATTTTTTGGTCACTTCTGCTGGATGCTTGTGAGCTGTTCTTTTTGAGAGTTAGAGGGAGAGGCGTACATCGGAAGGTGGTGATGTAACGTTGGTTGTGATGTACCAACTGCCTGCGGTGCCCGCGTTTTTTGGATGCTTTCTGTGGCCTTGTGCTGAATGTTTTACCGATAGCTGACCGGATAACGTGATTCTCGCGTTCTGATGGAGGCACTTGTGGCTTCTAGTGCGTCTTTCTGGGACAGCGTAATTTTGTGACTCTCAATTACTTTGGATATATTTAATATGGACTTCCTTTGGATTTACTAAGTGAATTCTTTTCTCCGATGTTATGAAAACATGTTTCTGCCTACAAGCGGTTGGTGACCGTCTGGTACGACCGGGAATTTTCCAGAGGTTACTCTCAACCCCGTTGATGCGATCGGGCAATGAAGTGAACGTAAACATGTGAAAGTTTGATTTGCAAAAATTATGAGATTCTTGTGGTGGTCTGCTCCATTGTCGGTTTCCATTGAAAAACTAGTGACTCGTTAATTATTGAAGAAGGGCTTCCAAGAACTTTTGCTTTTACGTTCCAAAACCTGATGCCTACGTATAATAGTTTGGATAGGAAGCTTACTATAGGCTTGATGCATAAAACAGATTGAACAATCATTAATGCATTCTTTGTTTTACTTTTACGCTATAATCGTCACATATTCTTATTTTGAAGGGCTAATATCTTCGCGGTAGTTTACTATGGTAGCGTCAACCCTATAGTTGGGATCCTACGTAAAAAAATGTTTAAAATTGTAGACTTTGCGATTGGATGGATGAGCTTATTCGGTTCACTCACTATGAGAACACATTTTCTGAGCCCAAAAATTTTACATTTTACAGGGCTCCTCAGTGACTTTCTATTTCCCCTAATAGGTCTCACTGGATGTCCGTGCTATTGCCAAGACAATGCTTGCAGTCAAGAGTCGACTACGTGAGAAAAATTTTACTATTAATGAGAAAAAATCAAACTCAAAACCTATCGATAGCGTTGGTTTTTTGGGAAAAGCACCAGATCCCAAACCAGTTGAAAAAATAAAAAAATTCAAAAGCACCAAGTACCAAAAAATTCGAATCGTTTGTTGCGCTAGCAAATTTTTACGAAAAAATGATTTCTGATTTTGCAACAAAAATGCTAAATCCTTAAGAAAGCCTTTGAAAACATAAAAAATGAATTATGTGCTAACCCACTTGTACAGCCATATAGTTTAGAAAAAGAAGAAACAATTGCTAATGCCGCCCCTGAAAAAGCCATTGGCGGGATTTGTTTGCAAGAAAGACATCCAGTTATATAAGTATCGAGAAAGCTGACTCCAGTGGAGAAAAACTACTCAAACATGGAACGGGAAGCAGTGGCAATTGTAATTGTGGTCACAAGATTGAAGCAAATCCTTCATCGAAAAAACACCTTACCAGACAGACGGATCACAAATCAGTCAAATTTCTCTTTGCACCAGACGAGGAGATCCCGAAGAAAGCATCAGCTAGAATCACAAGATGAGCAATAGCTCTAATGGCCTTCGACTTTGAATTGAAGTACATACCAAGGGAGCAGATACCCCAAGCAGATGCTTTGAGCAGAATGGATTTTGATAAAGGCATCATCTACTTCGCGCAGAGTGATTTGGTGATCCAAGCAAAAGTCAAAGCGGAACCTGGAACAATCAGACTCTTCCGGGACATTATAAAAACCAATCAAAAGGCAATTGGAAACAATGTTTAGAAGCGGAGAAAGGATTCAATTAACAGAAAAACGTACTGACTATACACAAAGGAATCATCTTCAGAGGTTTTGTTTCTTTTCTTTCCACCCAAAATACGACACTTGATTTTGACAAAAGCTCATGAGACACATCCTGGAAAGAATGCAACTGAGGCATCATTCAAAATCATAGCAATTTGGCTGGGCATTGCCCAAGACGTTCAACATTTTGATAGTAAATGTAAGAGTTATCAAATGAACCTGCCTAGCCTGGGAAAAACAGTGTGTACGTGGCCAAAAGCCGACGTTTGAGAACAGCTCCTCATGGACTGGGGTTATGTTAAGGACCAAGGCAAAATCTTAGTAATTGCTGACGATTGTTCTGGCTTTCCCCGTGGAAAATAGAACATCAGAAGCCTTAAAATATAGCTTAGTCAAATCTTTGAAAGAATCGGAATGCCAAAAGCCTCAGTATCTGATCATGGTCCTGAGTTTGTAGGTGGTAATCCTAAAAAATTTTGCGAATCACGGGGATTTGAGAAAACGGAATCATCAGTCTATCATCCAAGAGCTGATGGACTAACCGATAGAGCAGTTCAGACAATGAAGCAGCAAATTCAAGCGCGGAGTCTCAATCTTAATGTCTCATTTAGAGCATTCCTGCAAAGGGCACTGATGACACTTCGCAACAATTTAAAGACGAGGAACAAAACTCCAGGTGAACTCCGGTCGAGACGCAGAGTGAGGCTAACAGCAATAGTAGATTTTGGCTTGTGCGAACCCATTCTATTCAATGCGAATGAAAAGACAAAGACAGTTGGGGCTACCTTTGTCATAAGAAAGGGCTTGAAGACCTCTTTCATACAACCTGAAACCTCAAGTCGGACTCCTCTAGTTAGTGACAACCCAATTACAAGATTAGAGGAAGACAATGTGGAAGCTGAACAACCAGTGGAGGAGACCATAGCTCAATCAGAACCACAACTTCAGAAAACAGATGTGGGACCTTCGCATCAAGATGGAGCTTCTGCAGCCACATAGGCTGCAGAGCATCAACAACCTGAATCATCAGAGACTTCGCAAAATTCAACAAGAAATAGAAAACAACCCGACAGATTTGGAGAACCTACACCCACAAATTTGTTTAAAAAAGGAAGGAGGATGTGATATTTTCAGAAAAACATCAAGAAACTTAGAAGTTTTCTTTATAAAAGTTCAAAGTTTCAAAGAACGAAAGAAGAACTTACCCGACAAATTTTGTTGCTATGTTGATAAGTAATGACCACATACCTAAACTCGATTCTAATATTGTATTAGGCGCCATCAATATCTTAATGACCTATCAATCAGATGTCTGAAGGAAATTCTCCCACACACAGAAACCTGATTCTATCATACACTGGCCCCCAACTAATGAACTCGATTGTTTCTAGCCCATATATGACTCTCGTGAAATGTTGATGAACGTAGAAAGTCACCTCCGGGATCCGAAACTAAAATCTTTTCAGATGTCAATCAAGTAATATTTTTTTAGGTAATCTAAATATTCTCTGTATATTTTAGCATAGATTACTAATATTAATACGAGCTATGTTTTGTATATTTTCAGTTCCAACTTACTGAACTCTTTGATCCGTGTTATCGACAACGACACCTATCAAATATGAAAGTATCTCTGATCATTTTGTTTTCTAGGTTATTGAGTTTGCAGTTTTCCCCGATTTCTATGATGAATACAAAAAATTGTTCATTTGTCTGGTATTTCCCTCCTACTCCTCCGCATTGTGAACGGATCAAACGTTTTCATCCAAAGTATTTGTTGAGTACGCTCCAAATTGTCCATTTTTCGTTTCAAAGACTTTGATATTCGCTCGGTACTATTGACGTCTTTGACCCTATTTACCAGTGCTAAATAAATATTAAAGTGAACACGCTTTTGATCTCTCAGTCAGTTTCAAGGTCTTACCTCTACGCAGTAGACCCAGTTTCATCGCACTGCAACACTAATTAGCCATTTCATCATGAACTGCATGTCCCAGTTGAAATTTTACCCAAAAAAAACGTAAGAAATGATAGTTTTTGATCGGTATTTTTAGGGAAAAACGTTCGAAGCCCTTATGTTTTTTTGTTCGCCTTGAACGGTTTTGAACATGTTTCTGCTCCTCCTTTAGGGTTCAGTAGACAGCGTTAGATCTACAATTAGATCTTAGGAAAATGGGTTGTGTTGGAGGATTTTTTCTTTCTGAGTGGGTCGGTCCTAACAAGATTGTCACGTGCTATTAGATAGTTACTCACCGGCTGATCACAACGCACTCACTTGTACCATTTCTTTCTCTCCTTGGATCTTTTCGGCTTGCGCCCCCCCCCCCCCCACCCAGCTTAGTGGCTGCATATTATTTGCAACCCCCAGACGCACGCGCCATATTTTTACATAATGATTTACCGTGAAATGACACTTACCTGTGCTCTTAAGGGGGTAGGCATAACGTACTGGTACTTGTGGAGGGGGGGGGGGGCAAACGGAAATGATCCCTCTTATTTTGGCAGTTCTTTCGCAATTGCTTACATTTACTTCATATCATATTTAATTCCTATATTTAATGTTCCATCCAAATATGACACTACATGACATTATGGTCAGGATTTATTTGGTCGCGACTTCCAGGCTATTGCAAACTATGTGTTATATGAATCTGATCTGACCCCCCCCCCGTTTAATGAGCATATAAATTACCCCCCCCCCCCCCCCCGACAATTATATTGTAATTGGAGTGCATGAAAAACACTGTGGTGGGGGGGGGGGGGGTGGGGGGATGGAGCAGAATAGATCCATTTCTATATAGCAGATGAGGTCGCTAAAAAGGCATGCACGTCTTGAGAGACAGACTAATACCTTTGAATACGTACCAAGAAAGTCCTGGCCGTAATGAACGGTTGATAGGCGGAGGTTCGAGACCGTTTCGGGTCGAGAACACTGCATGATCTCCATTTCCTTACTGTCAACCTGCCAAGTTTCACAGCAGAGAGAGCGGGAATATACAAACAAGCGGTAACACATTCCTTCAATGGTTAGTGGCACTTTATGTTCCCATTTGCCCCCCGAAATATCCGCTGAGTAAAGGTAGCTGTCGCGATTATTGTTAAATATCTCGAAACTTGAAATCTGACCTTCTTGATACCATTCGTAATGCAGGCAGGTTTCCATGTTATCCATCTAAAAACAGCCAAACGCCTTGTTATTTTTATTTTAATGCCCGATAAAAATGAACCTCCCCGTGTCGAATTTTTGCCCCTAAAAAGATGTAAGATTCAGGGGTTAATTGGGGAACTCTTCGCCAATTGTCCTCAAAACTCTTACATCATTT
>NW_027449322.1:0-26268 GCF_964194025.1 Convolutriloba macropyga
CGCCGACCTTTTTGGTGCTTTGCTGTGAACTTTTGATGAAATTTTGACTTCGCTATATGTGTTTTGGACAAACCAATTCTTGATACTAAGAGAGGAAATTGCGCCGCGATTGTCTCTTTAATTTTGCATTCAAAATTATTAATGTTATTAATACATTTACCAGTCTCCGATTGGTGTTGTTGTACCACTGCGAGGCTAAGGCTTGGGAAGAGGTCTCTTCCAATAATAATCTTGTGACCGTCTCCCACCACTGTCAGAATGGCTTTTCTATCAGTCCAGTTCTTGTATGCAACTGTTGTCTCCAGGTGTCCCAGAAATTTAATTGGGTGGTTTGAAAATGTTTTGAGATCCCGCTTTTCTCTCTTCGTGATCCATTGCGCGGATTGTGTAGTCCGAAGTATTTGATTCGCTAGTGTTTTCGTTTTTGGACTAACCGCGCTCCCAGAGTCAATCATAGCGTTTGTTTTTACTTCTCCGAATTGTACTTGACGTTTAAAGGTTCTAGTTGATCTGCCGAGTCAGATGAGATTGCCGCCACGTAGTCGTCAGAGTCACTGTCATAATTCGAATCGTATACTTGATCGTATAATTTCTGAAAACTGGTTATGTTGTTAACTGATTCTTCGTCATCACTTTTTTCCGGAGACTTATCAATTTGTTTGACGTTTGTTCGAGGAGTTTTATATGTTTGTCCCTTTGATCTTTTTGGCTTTCGACATTTTCTCGCAAAGTGACCAATTATTCCACAATTTTTACACTTTTTTCCTGAAAAAAGTGTCGGTGATTGTGATCCATCTTAAGCCAGAATTCATTCAGATGTTGCTGTATTGGTAGTTTTGGGGCATGGTTGGGTATCGCGTGAAATCTCGTTTAAGTTGTTGGGTATTCGCGTTGCGATTGCGTGTCTGGTGGTTGTTAACTACGTTTACTGAGTTTGTAGTTGACATTAAATTATGATTGATATTTTGCTGGTTTTGTGCCCCATCTCCATCTGGATTGCTATTTCAAGCCCTTTCGATGGTTCAACTGTTTCCTTTAACAACTCCTTTGGAGTTTCATGATCTATCATGTTTAGTATGAAAGCGTCTCGAATTAGACTAGTTTCCCCACTTCCGAGACTACAGTTTTGCAGCTTGTTCGATTAAAAGACCGTAGAAACTTTCAACAGATTCACCTTTCTGTTGTTTATATGAGTAGAAGACAAAGCGATCGTAAGTTATATTTCTTACTTTTGTAAAGGAATCCTCCATTGTTTTTCATAGATCTTTAAATGGTTGTTTCTCTATTTGGAAGTGGGGATGTTTGCTTTTAAAGATACGTCGTCCCTCAGTCCCAAGGCTCAAATACAACAAAGATATCGATTTTTGCTCTCAGATCCCCCAAAGTTTATCTCCGCATAAGATTCCTATTTCCTCGATTTTTGTGCAGCGATTTTTCCAATTTACTTTGAGTTGTTGATTTCGGATTTTTCCATCTCTTTCCGTCGCTTGTGTATGGTTTTGTACTGGTTCCTCTTAAGTTGGCTCGGGTTGGTACGTTACCGCTGTTGGGGGATCGTTTAGGAGGTTGTCTAGTTGAATTCCCTCTTTTGCTAGCAAGGCTAGCTTCCACTGTTGAGTTCATTTTTCCCACGTCAATGAGGGAGTGGCAGTAGGCTTCTCCCAAAATGCATCTACATGGGGAGGCGTCTTCTTTGATTCAGCTGCTGACTGCGCCATGTTATACCCAAATACGACACATTGCTCCAATCGTGTCGCGAATGCTTATAGCCCAAATCAGTTTCGGCAATTGCGCCACAAATGGCAATTCAATTATTACAATTAGATTCTCTAATTGTCAGCTGAGTCCATTGCGGTGCGGTTGGCACTATTCTATTCAACTGAGTCCAAATGAGAAGCGGATTACTAGATTCGAATTAGAACTGATTTTCAGCAGTGCAAATGAGAGAATGATTAAAATAAGTACAATTTTGGAAATGGAAGTTTTGTTCATAACATGATCACAAGACAGGAAGGAACTGCAAGATATGTTTATAAGTTGAACAGACATCTTCCTGCACAGACAGCATGAACAGACAAGAAGTAATGAATGTTTGGATGAACTGAAACTAAACTAAATAACACAAGCACTTGCCCTTCAAATGGATATAACTGAACTAAATACGGTTACGGATATATGATGATTTATCCATACCGTATGACAGACAGAAAGGAAAGACTTTACATACAAAACTAAAATCGAAAAGAAGCTCTGAAAAGTACAAAAATTGAGCGGTGTATATATTCCGCAAAAGCAAATGATTTAGATATAATCGAAATCAATTTCGTTTATTAATAGCCGCGAAGCAATAACGCTATTATTGGGGACATCGTGTTTTTTTTACAATCCAAGAATTAGATTGTATTGGTGCTCTTTTTTTACAAAATTTTTGTAAGAAGTTTTTACACATTTTTTCAGGAATTTGAGCTTTCAAAACAAAAAAACCGGTAAAGCTCAGCAGGCATCAAGTTTCATTAGAAACCCTAAGCCGCGTTTAGGTGTCTTTCAAGTGCTTAGAGTATCGAAGCTACTGGGAAGGCCAAAATTCATGGTTAAAAGATCATTTTAGGAGTTTTTCAGGCCAAAACGTTGCAATTTTTCACGTTTTTTTTGGTATTTTTTCAAAACTTTTGTTAGACCAGTCTAAAACTGAGGTCTGTAAAAATTGATAGAGGTATTTTGCAAGACACAATTACTTTCTATGACCATTTAGGAGCAATATGTTTTGTTACTCCAAAAAAACACGCTATTTTCTACTACTTTTTAGGTGTGAAAGAGCGACCTCTAGGGTTTGACAATAATTTAATGCATATTTCTTAGTGGTAGTGGAATTATTTTCAACATCACGAATTTTATCATTTTTTTATAAAAATTTTCTTCATGTTTTTAATCATTTATAATCTTTATTAATGTTTTCGAGCCTCAGAAGCCAGGAAAGCTCCTCAGCTTCCTCTAGTACTTGGTTATAGGTTACTGAAAAAATTTTATCGGCCATGAAATGGTCTTCAACAATTTATTACCACAAACTTTAGCAGTGTTTTGATAAAACTTGCAATTTTCAAGCTTTTCAAGAATACTTGTCTTTTGTTGTTTTTTCGCTAAAGATGCCAGTCAAATTCCTTTGGGGTCTGATAGTATAGTGCATGGTTACTAGGGGCAACGGAATGGTTTTCATCTGTTCGATTTCAGTGATTTCTACTGCTTTGCAGTCAAAATTTGTGTGCAGGACGTCATTTATTCTGGTTTTAGGTCAATTGCGTGACTTACCTCACTAAAAATGACTTCTGAACTCGTTTAATTAACTTTTAGTTTTTTAAAGACGTTTACTAGTTAAAGAATAACAGTGTGCATCTAAGTAGTGCCAAACGTTTATGCCCTCTTTCTTGAGTACTAGAGTCTTGAGTTTCCATTTCGACTATTAATTTAAAAAAACTCTTTTAGAATTGTTCCTTATATAGCCTTTCTATTTCAAAAAAGAATCTGTATCTAACCCAGAAGTCTACAGGTCTATTAAAGGATTGGTGGTCAAAATGTCTATATTAATTCTTTCGTTGTTTCAATTCATGGAAGGCCACAAGTGTCTGTCGCGGCTGTTTCCAGCAATCTTCCGGCTATGTTTATTTACTTTCATAAGAAAAGACTCAAAAATCACATGGTTAAAACAAATTCATCCCCTAATTAGTAAGTTAGCTTTAATTGGCGCTGAGAAGTCTAAGTTTCATCAAAGGTTCTGAATCCGTTCTGTTTAGGTCAGAATTGGCATTACTCTTATTATAATTAAAATGAATATTACCTTAAAAAACTCGAGACCTACAAATTGTTATCTTTTGAGAGTTGAACCCTAACCCTGCTGTTCAAAGTTTGCTACACTATCAAAATCTTGATACTCTATCTGAATCTCAAATATTAAAAAACATTCTCTCAAAAACTGCTATGACGCATAGTGGTATGGTTTGCTAACCCTCAATTAAAAAAAAATTATGAAGACACAGAGATCCTTATTATGAATTATATAATTAAAAACTTTTTGGCGCTCTGAAAATTTCAATTATATAATATATAACTGCATTAAAAAATGCGTATCTTTAGTCTTCAGAAGACTAATTTCCTTAATAAAAAAGAACCTGATAAAAATTTGCAGTTTCATAATTCATTTGCTTTTGAATTACCTCATAAACTAATTTTCTCTTTTCTGACAGCAATATATTTTTCGGATTAAAAAAAGTTATCTGGTTTTTGTTTTGAAATTTTTCGAACCAGGTTGAGGCCACAGACCAAATGTTACGTCTGATCAGACCATCGTCCGACCTTTGTCCAGACTTTCGTTTGCCTAAGTCGATAGCAAGACCGGGTAAGCTCAGGCTCAGATTGCCCCAGTGCCCCGCGGTTTTTTGGTCTGGGATCTCGACCAGAATAAAACTCAAAGAATTACATCGTCTGTTAGTTATAACTAAAGTGTGATATACTGATATTCTTTCCGCTCATTAATAACTTCTATTTCAACATTTGAAACAATATCTTTATAACCATCCGTGAGAATGAAGAGAAATGAGATGAGACTGAGAGACGTTAAAGCACTGATGAGACAAACAGATCAAGTTTGCTCAGAAGACAATATCTGTTTAGATACTAACTTTGAAATTAACTCGCTTCCTGCTTTTAACGAGTCACAGAAACTAAATCAAAAGAGCCTCCGAACAACACAATAATACTTTATATTCACGGCCGCAAAACTATTTTGTATGTTTTGATTCTTTTAAATTTTACTACCATATCCGCCGAAGTTTTCTCTGAAACAAGTCGTAAATTTAAACCTCACTAAATTTATACTCAATTTATTCAGAAGAATCGATATCACCCCCCCCCCCCCCCCCCGCGCTTATCCCTACCTCTTTGGCAATTGGTTATATTGAGTCTGATTATATGTCGTTTCATCTTTCGAGAGACAAAGATTTCATTTGAAGCTTTCAGTTTTCTCTCTGTTTCATTGTTTCAATTTAACTGCTCGATTATTTGTTCTGATGAGTATTTCTTCCTGTAATAACCACCTTTAACTAAACCCATTAATCACTTTTAATTTAACCCTCAAAATCCTCAATAATCAAGTCGCTTTTTATCAAATTTGGACAAGAAAAAGTGCTTCAAATATCGATTCGATCACGCTTCAAAAAAATACAAAAAATACATGGCTGAAAATGTTTTCACATCTTCACATTCGCAATCGAGTATTTTAACTTCTCAAATGGCTCCAAATTTTTCAAACATTTTTCAAAATCCAGCAATTTCAAGCTCGATACTAGCCTGCTCGCAACTAGCAAGCAATTTCCTGTTGAGTCAACCACAATTCGACTTATCGAGATTTGTGCTTGAAACCTATTTGAGGACAATTTTTGACTGTCAAAGGACGCAGACGACTCCATCAGCAGCCGTTACAGGCCTGTCGTTAATTTGGCCGACGCCAAGTTTAGCAGAATTTCAAATTCCATTTCTGCTCAATGGAGCCGGGAATGTGGATTCGACGAGGAGTAATCAAATTGGAGTAGTACACGATAAAATAAAGTTAGTTCGATTAAAAACTTTGGAACTTCGATATTGACGTAATCGTATTCGACGTGTCAAATACGATCTACCAAAACTGATTTCGAAAAGATCGCACTTAGCAAAAATTGATTGTAAAAAGATTGAGTTCCATTGGAAAATTTTATTGAAGTCATTGATCAAAAACAGAAAAAATTTAAAAAAAAAAAATAAATTTGAAGCAATTGTCCAGTATATTGAGAATGTGTTGATTAAAGTTTCTGCGCCTGATCTCACCTTGTCCGAAAAAATTCAAAATTACGGCGTTTGTGCGTAAATCTGATGAATTTTCGACAATGGTCGTTTTGATCACATCGGGCATCGGGGAAAACAACACCTCAAGTGAAGAAAGAGGAGCTGAAAATGCCACATATAATATCATGACAGAAACCAATGGCTGGCACGAATTGTAATCAATTGGTGTTTTAATGTTGATTCATTAAAAAAATTGAATGGTGAAATTCACTGAAGAAGAACTGGAAAAAGCTTTTTGAAAAAGCAGCTGTTAATTACTTTTTTTTGTCAAAAAAGATAAGCTAGAACAATTATATTGAACAAACAACGAGCTATTTACATTTCTGCTACACTCGGAAGGGAGCATTAGATTATTATGGGACATATCCTCAATGCGTCTGGGTAAAAAGTCGAAAAAACAGCAAAAAGAGCGAAGTTCAAAAATACGTTTCTTTTTTTTGAAAACAATTAACTTCGAAGTTATTGAAATCAATATATATTGACTGAAAAAATAAAACGGTTCATTTTTATCGCAATAGGAAGCAATTGAGACCTGTCGTTATCCAGCATACGTAATACGCTACAAAAAGGAGGACAAAAATTGGCAAAATCAGAAAGTTCAGACTGCGCGAAAAGGGCAGTGAAGCTGTTAAAACCACAAATTTGTCTCTGGACAAATAAAATGTCTCGAGAACATATATAAAGTTCAATTGCGCGTTTTTTCAATGCCTATAACTAAGCATATAACTTGAAAAGAAAATAACATTCGTGTAAAATAAACAAATGATTATCACAAAAAATTCTTTAAAAGGACTACACAGAATTGACAAGATAAGAAACCCAAAAATTCAACTTTTTTGAAACCTCGAGATTTTTAATGAAATTAAATGGTCGACGCTATCAGTCAAAGCATATATATGCACTACAGAAATTAACGTTTGAATCGAGAAAAGTATTTGAGGATTCCTATTAACGAAGTTGAGTTACACGATAATGAAAACCGGAGACAGTTGAAGACATCTTTTAATTAGTTTTAAGAACAATTTGAAAACAAAATTCTAATGACTGAAATCGTTAATTAGGTCTAACTAAACGTCTTGAGGAATCAGTTGATACCTACCATTTTTGGGTATATGTTGCAAAACATGCAAATGAAAGACAGACCCAGGTAAAAATATAAAAAAAAACAAACCACTAAAATTTGCGGGAGATCTGTGTCTCAGCCCATAAAGTATAAACTATTCCACAAAAACAACTAAAATATCCATTTGCGTTTTCTAAACTGCATTCCTTCCATTGGAGTTTTCAATAATAAGATAATGCGACAATGAAACAAAATGAGCTCATAGAATATGCAACTTTAATCAAATATCAAAATATATTATCAAAAACATAAAAACCATTAGTTCAATGTAAAACCGTTACAAACATCATTTACAACTCACAAGAAAAAAGTTTTGGACTGATTTTAATGAGACTACGGCAGAAGTTGAGAGAAACGGAAAATATTAAAATTTTTCTGACTTTTTCCAAAAAACAAATATATTCGAAGTCATAAGAGACATAGGATAACAAATTAAATTTTTGCCTATGTTCACTTATACCTTTTAAGGAAGCTGATTGCATTTTGATTGGAAAGATTTAGCCCTTCGACTACAAAAAGTATAACAAGTGAAAGCAAAACATATGAAGTCCCTAAAATTTTACGGAAGCATTTGGTCAAAGCCATAAAAACCATGAGCTTCACTTTGAAAGGAGAATATAATTTTGAAATAATTTGCCGAGTCCATATTTGTGTATATGCTATTTGTCCATAATTGAGCCCTGATTTGATTTTTTTGTCAGTAATTGATATAAAAAACTACAAAAGCAATTTTTTTTAAAAAACAAGACAGCGCCCAAATAAAATCAAAAACTTCTTTTTATAGAAAGGATTTTTTGTGAGATAATGATAAGCCTTGATCTTGCCTTGCGTCTTTGAAATCACTTAGTGGTTCAAATGGTGGCAAAATACATGAATTACTAAGCAATTTTTTTCAGGTTATCAAACAAATAATGCATTTTGTATAACTATGGAGATTATATTTGCAAAAAATTACAATTCGAGAGTCTCTTTTTGGCAGAGGGAGTACAACTAGCTCTCTTTGTGAGCTAACAAAAAAATTTTCTGCATTTTTAGGTGTCGTCATCCATTTTACAAATAGTGGGCTGAAAAGCATATTTGTCCCATTTTTGATGAAAACAGTCTGAATTTTAAAATATGCAGCATAAATTCAAGCCAAAAAAATGTGATCGGACAACTAAACAACTGTCTTCTATCTTTAGGGATTAGCTCAATAACACTACTTTAAACAATTTTAGCATGTGTTAGCAGATTTTTCAAACATTGGGACAAAAGTTCCGGAAATATTGAACAAATACATCGTAATTTGGCCGAATGTTTACAAAAACTTAAAATCTAGATAATTTTCTGTAAATAACGTAATTCATAAAAAAACTTTTCAATTACCTATTCTAGGTCGGACCGGTTTTCTAATGATACCAATTACAACTCTCTACCATTATTATCTCGATCGGCGAAAATTGACAGAGCAAAAAAATCCCATTTGAGTATATAGTTCCTCTTCCCACTAAAATTAGTCGGAGCAAAAATTATCTTTCATTGAAAATATGAGCTTTGAGTACCTTGAATATCATTTTACTCTATTCTATAAAGATGAATTCGAGAATTGTCATTTATTGTAAAATTTTTTACTAAATAATTATTTTTGAAAGGTGATAAATTTTCAGAAAATCAATTTTATTGCTTGTATCCTTAACAGAAATTCCACCGCTGCAAACCAAGTTTTTTTGGATACCCTTTTTAGAATGAAAATTGTTGTTACAACGGTTGTTTTGTTGTAGTGTAATTGAAATATTGCTTGCTACTCATTTTGTCGGAAGTTGCAAAAAATCGTGTGGAAAATTAGGTGAACTTTAGTAACACAAGAATGATTCTTTTCTTTATGTTTTAGTTCCCATCAATGTGGTTGTAATAGCGCTAGAGCAGCTGAAATTCTTAGAGTTTTGAAAAAAAGCATCGCCTCCTCGTACATAATAGGTGGATATGTCAAAACTTCGGGGACTGTTATCGGCCACCAAATATGGCATTTTTTTGCGTTTTTGTACAATTACAGTATTACCTATGTTTTTGTACCAAAACGTCTTTCCACTGATTGGAGAAAAATTGGTTTTGGACTTTTCTAAAAAATCAACTAATAGACTTAGGTTTAGGGGTTCACTTGAACCTGCTATTGCTTTAAGAAGTCTAGATCTCAATCAGAATGGCAAATTATGGACTCTATTGTGAAAGTTTTTCTATGTTCTACCAAGCCCCATTGAGTTCTATTTAACCGCATCCATGTGCAAAAACTAGAATTAAACAGAGGTCATTGCAAAATTGTGCTATTCGTTATTTTTAATTCGCATTCTTACACTATAGATGGCTCATGTAAAATGTAATCATTTGTTCCATCTGTTGTTAACCTTACAAAGGTCTCAGAGGACATCGGTCTCAGGCCTGGTTGAGAGATTTTGCAGAGGCCAAGTCTTGGCAGAGAGATTTCAAGACTTGGGACGTCTCTGGGAGTCAAAAAGTCAAGGCTTGGGATTCACTAGGACATATCAGAGCCCAAGAATTGAGTTTCCCTGAGCAGAATTAAGTCCGTTATCATGAAGATATAAATATGCAATAAGCGTTCCTTTATCACTTTTTGAACACAGATTAAGACATAAATGTCATAAGACAACCTATTACATAATTGGTCTAGCTGTTCTGTTAATGGTCTTATGTCTAACATAAGTGTATATATGTAGGAATAAATCAGTACTAATCAGTTATAAATGGAGTTTAAATGATTTAACAGGTTGCCTTTGGACTTAAAAATTTCACCACAAAAACGTCTTCTCTGTGGATATGAGGAATCGAATTTCACAATTGAAGAGCTGTTGTCAATTTACAAGAGCGATGATCGTAACCAACGCAGCAGCAATATCAGCAATGCAGCAGTTGATCTTTCGAGGCATTCGGGGTCACATTCCACAAATGGTGAGAAATGATTTCACAAAATAAAAGAACTAAATGAAACATAGCCTGAAAATTTTCTCGTAAATGACTCGCAAAGTCGCCTTTAATGAACAAACTAAAAATTGGACTCACTAGTATCTGTTTGTGACAACATTACAACATAAAGTTTTACAACATAAAAAGTTTCACATTTTACAAAACAAAGTTTTCCATAAATAAACGATAAAAAATCTTTCTCCTATGCAATTAACCGCAGCAAAATAATTACACCAAATAGGTAAGCAATAACCAGCTAAAAAAATTCTCTAGTTTTTTTTGGAAAAACCCGTACCAAACTTCAAGTGTAAATCAGTACTGGGCAAATGTAAATGCAAGTCTCCCGTGTAATGTATTTTGCTCGCTTTCAAGCATTGAAAATTGCCTCTTACAAGCGTATATTAACGGCGCAAAAGACACACGTTCAACTGTCATGGTTGCGCAGTAAGGATAACAATTGTCTAGAGAGAAGGAGATGGTGTGTGCGATCCCCGTACAGAACCTTATTTTTGCACTTGACCTGAGTCTGATAATGGTAAAATCAGTATGAACGCACATCTGGCACGGTTAAAAAATAGACAAGAATCAGTTGATGAATTAGTACTGATAAAGAATTGCATTTAGACAAGCCCAGTACTGATTCATACTTGGAGTTCGGTACGGGAAGTAAAGAAAAACTGGAGAAAACTGACAAAAGTATTATAAACTTTCTCAAATTTCTGCTAATTTTCTAAAAACACTGCTTATAACCTAGAACATACTAATAAAAAGTCAATCAATTAGTAACTAAGCTTGCCATTTATTCAGCAATAAAAAGAAAACAAGAAACTCTAAACCGACCACAGAGTCTGCAAATTAATACAGAAACTAAAAGTTAGCCGAAATTTTTTTAAAATTTTTTAATAAGGTCAAAAAACAATATCAATCTACCTTGGAGATTTTTATTGTTGTCTAATAATTTTTTTCCAGCAATGAGAAGTTATTTAAAAGTTATTAATTTCAGTTAAATATAAATGAACAAAAAACCAGGAAACCCGCACTTGCACAAAAAATGGCTCGCTTGGATAACATCGTTTCACCTTAATTTCTCGACATATAGTCGTATAAACAAACTCTACCCTCAATATTTGGTGAGCAATCAAACTCTAGAGAATAAATATAATATTTTTTTATCCAAAAATGTTTTCCAGATGTTTTTCAATAACTTTATTGAAAAAATCAATTTTTTTCGTCAAGCCTTATAAATAAAATCAAGAAAGCTATATTAAAAAAAGAGAACCTGCAAAGACGAATATGGACAAATTTTACTTGGAAAGTCGTTTAATCAGTCAAAACAATTAAACCGCTATCAAACCTTCAACGAAAACAATAAGTTCTGGTCAAAATTGTTGAGAAAAAAATTAATTGATACTAAAAAGCTGCTGAAAAACTAGAACAATTTTGACAAAACTTGACCAAAACAATTTTCTCGTTTTCTGGAAAATGTCCCTTTCTCTCTCCCAATAATCAAAAACTTGATCCTAATTTTTATAAATATTAAAGGTCCTAGTTTTTTAAACTTCGAAAACATTTGCGACTAAAGCAAAAAAAGTCACAACATCGAGTTCACAAAATAATTATTTACTTAAAAGATGGATCTAACAAATCTTAGAGGAAAATTTCTGAAACAAAAGCAAACAGTCGGTACCACTTTGTAGTTTTTGTCAAACTGCGCAGTTGATGTCAGTAAAAAGTGCAGATGGCTTTTGGAAAAGACTTTTTAATAAACAAACGTGACCTACCATCAGCGTTTCCTCTTCGTCTGCACACCAAGGAGAAAACTTGAAAGAGTTCCTATATAGCATACACATTTTTCAGATACATTTTTGTGTCTATCTTTTCTTTGCGTAATGAGAAAAAGATTGTCAGCTTCGTTCGCAGTTTAATGAAGCGTGCATGTTATTTTGATTGTTTCATAACGGGAATTTGTTCTTAAGAACTCCTTTTTCCATAATAATGTTTTCGTAATCTTTTTTCTATTCTACTCATACTAAACTACTAAAAGTTATTAGAAGCAGTGTTAAAAATGTGCCAATTCTCAGTGCTATTCTTCAGAGTGGTCCTGAAGTGCCAATAGTAACAGGAGTTTATAAGTCTCCTAATTACCTTATAGACAAATTCCTGGCTCTGTTATGCGATCACATGACAAATTTCAAATCAGAAGAAGCTACGAAACATGTATTTTGCGGTGACTTTAATATAAACGTCTTCCTAGAGGACCGAAAAGTAAGCAAACTGATAGAAATGTTGATATATTTTGGATTTCAGCCGAAAAAAAGACAGATTGGCTACCACAGAAACCAAATGTATCAAAACTTGCATTGATCTATTTTTCTCTAATTTTGAAGATGTGTGCAATGTGGACAAAACCGCTCTTTCTGATCATTATTCAGAGTATTTCTCAACAACTTTCTTTGCAAACCTAGACACGACCGCGGCCTCGGAATTTATAAATTCATAACTTAAGAAACTCAAAGAGGAGAAAGTTTGGAAAGAAATAAATTATCTAGTCCACCTTGAAAAAAAATAACAGGATTTAATGATAGAGTCTCTTGATATTGATCAGTCAATTGAGTGGCTTCAACAGACAATTATTTCTTCCAAGGAATCCGTTATACCAACCGTTCAACAAACTAAACCACGAACCACTAAACAATGGATCACAGCAACAATTTGTAACCTCGCAAACAAAAAAAAGTTACTCTTAAGATTATATCTAAGAGATAATACAACCGAATCAAAAAACAAATACAAAATTATCTGTCGTTAAACAAAAGCAGCCTGCAAGTTAGCAAAGACAAGTTTTTATGAACAACAGATTGTCAGTAAAATTGGGTCACAGACATTATTCAAGATAGTCAAAGATTTAAATGGTGATAAAAATAATGAACGACAGTGCACCGTAGACTGCCATGACATGAACTATTTTTTTACTACAATTGGAGAAAATTTAGCTATGACAAAAAACAAATCAGCTGATTCGACAAATATTTCAATACAAGAACCAACAATGGTTTTGCAGGAAACAAATGCGGATGAAGTCTTTGAAACAGTCAGACAGTTAACAAAAAAAGAATTCGTGTGATATGTTTCAGTTAAGTAGTAGCCTGCTGAAGGCCGTTAATCCAGCAACATGTGAACTATTGGCGTAAAATTTCAACAAATGCGTAGAAAAAACCTACTATCCCAAAAATTTAAAAACGGCAAAAGTAATACCAATTTTCAAATCAGGAGAGAAAGATAAGCCACAGAACTACCGACCTATATCGCTACTCCCAGTAATAGGAAAAGTATTTGAAAAATTAATCTATGCCCGAATAAATTAATTCCTGGTTCAACATAATAAATTGAGCGAAAGACAGTTTGGATTTAGAAATAAAAGAAGTACAGTTGATAACATTACAAAACCTACTGAACATATCAGGTTAGGTCTCGACTCTTTGGATGAAACGCGCAGCGTTTTCCTAGATTTGACAAAAGCTTTTGACACTGTTGACCACAATTTTCTTCTGTTAAAATGCGAAAGTTATGGATTGACAGGTTGTGTTTATAATCTCTTGAAATCGTATCTATCTGATCGTAAACAATTTGTCCAGATTGGCGACAAGAAGTCTGCCGTTCAAGATGTTAAATATGGTGTCCCACAGGGGTCCGTTTTAGGACCAATTGTTTTTCTGCTATACATAGATGATATCGAGAGAGTTTGCCAATCAAGCGAAATCATACTTTTGGCGGACGATACAACTATTTACTTTTCTACTAAACTTACCAATGATGACTTGCTAAACGATCTTGGCAGGTTGTGCGATTGGTTTGACAGAAATAAGTTGACAGTAAATTTCTCAAAGTGTAACTTGACGTGTTTTGCTTGTTTTGCAAAAAGAGAGACTATGAGAAGATTACAATTACAAGGAATAACCTTGTATGACAAAGAGAGTACAAAATGCCTTGGTGTACACATTGATAAAAAACTAAGCTTTAAAACGCACATAGAAGAAATCAAGAGCAAGCTTAAAAAAACAATCTATTGTTTCTATCAATACAAAAATAGATTCAGAAGCGATACTTTGATTAAGTTATACAAACTCTATGTCCAACCAGTTCTTCAGTATTGTGTACTAATTTATGGTTGCGCAGGCAAATCGGAGCTTAAACAACTTAACTATTCACAAAATCACCTAATCAGGATAATGTTCGGAGTGAAAAAATTCAACAGCGTCCGCGATGTCAGAGAGAAATATAAATTACTGAAACCAATGGAATTGCATCTGTACGAGTTGTTAAAATTGATGAGTAAGAGTTTAAGACAAAGTTTTGACTGTGGCTATGGATCACAAATCTTCATAAATGAAGAAGTCCGCAACATTCAGTCTGATTAAAAAAGAGTAAAAACCGTAAAACCCATGAGGTTGACGACGTGCCTGCAAAAAAACTCTTATGTACCGAACAAGAAAATTGTTTATTTTTTTAGTTTCTCTAGACAAAAACATTGTAAGAGAATTTTTTGTTGTAAGCGAATCTGCTCTAGTTAATATCCTATATGACTTAAGAGACAATTACATACAGGGAAACGAAGTGCTGACGGGACAGTTCTGGTAAACTGATCAGTAGCGTAAGGTAACTTCTTTATTCTGCTAGCTTAATAGAGGCACCATCCTATGGACAGGCTCAGGCCTTTTTGGCGACCTCTCCAATGTGTTGTATATTTATACACTAGTTCGGAAATAAATTATTATTATTATTTCCGTTTTCAGACTCTCTTTTCAACAATCTTTCCCGTTTTATAATGATGTCAATTAATTAGATCTATCAATCTATAATTGCCAAGATCTTATCAAAATTTACCATGTTGGTATTTCAAGATCTTGGCAAGAGATTTATCAAGTTTGCTGGATTACCTGACAAAATTCAATTTTATATATAAAATATTAGATCTACGATTGTTTAAGACTCGACCGCGGAGGAGATCATAGCAGTTGATGGTTGCAACAACCTTCTCAAAATTACACCACCGCAGAAATCAGATGACGTCATTCCGCAAAATTTTGAAAACTCTCTTACAAACAAAAGCTCCCCACCCTATTTTGAAAAACAGAACAAGAATATTACAAACAAATTGTTGCAAGAGAAAGAGGTACAAAATAACGTCCTGGATTCGTGTGACAAGTCAAGTGATAACAATCCTAAAGTGACGTTTCTGTGTCGAGTGTGCAAAGCTGGTTTCCAGGATGAAGAGACCCTGGCCAGACATCAATCGATGCATGAAGAATTGAAGCCATATTCATGTGATGTCTGTGGTAAGAGGTAAGATAAATAAATGCTGCCATCAACCCAATGAGAGACTTGTAACTGCTTCCTTTTTCCGGGTAGAATCTTACAATATAAATTGGCTAGCCTCTTTGGTGGCTTTATAAACTTTTTATCAACTCACCGTGAACTGAAACTTGATATACCTTGCTATATCCCTATGAGTCTTTCTTATCATTAACACCTAGGTCTGGGATAGCATCACAAAAGCACATAACATGACAAAAGTTGAGAGCCAAGAACAAACAAAAATGTAATCAGCATTTAACAAGATCTGTCATTTGTCATGTGCAGAAATTTCGGATCTATTCTGTTTCAGCCCTCCTCAAAGCTTCGTGAAATCTTTTATGACCCCCAGGCGCACGTGTTATTTTCTTACATAGTAACGTGCTATATGACAACATATAATTTGAAACTGTGGGTCATAAAAACACTGGGGGGGGGGAC
Organism: Convolutriloba macropyga; assembly: GCF_964194025.1. NCBI lineage: Eukaryota > Metazoa > Xenacoelomorpha > Acoela > Convolutidae > Convolutriloba > Convolutriloba macropyga. Next base: position 15,746 of record NW_027449322.1, read on the forward strand.
AGAATAGATCCAAAATTTCATTGGTTTGCCTTGATAACATATTACCCAGATCTTATCAAGATTTGTCAAGAAATCTTGGTGTTTTTCCCAGTGATGTCAACATCCTGCATGTTCAGATCCTCAATGTTGAGATCCTGCGAGATGTTTCAAGTTCTGGTTCACTGGGCTTGAAAAAAAGATCGCAGATGGAGTGGTGTTTAGTTCTTCCGAGTTTTTTTAGGTTGATGATATTACTTTGCTTAAGCCAGCCAAACAAAACAAACGATTATCAGCGCAACGACACGCATAAAGTTATGCGCAGATGGTAATAGGAACCAGAATTTTGCTCACGGGGAGGAAATTTCCCTAATTTTTGATTGTATATAATGAAGGTAAAAAAAACTAGCACCCTCCAGTTTTTAATTCGCAGATCTAGAAGGTGCATATTTTGGACGTCCTTTATTTTCTTAATCCATACATGATGTTTTGATGTAATAGGTTTACACAGCAGGGGACAGTGAGACAGCACATGCAGATCCACAGGGGACTGAGGAGGTATGAGTGTGAGGTGTGTGGAAGGAGGTTCAACCAGAGAGGACCTCTCAGACAGCATATGGTCTGCCACTCTGGTTAGTTAGCCAATTAGTTAGTACAACATACAAAATAACCTCAATTTGTTACATCTCATTGATCAAAGGTGATATTCCTCTGTCTAACATAGGCAGTATCCATAAGGTTATAGAGTTCGAGTGTATTAAGATTGTCTATTTTAACGTGCGGGTCCGTACTGTTGAAAATGCTGCGTACTTCTGTCCCCACCGTCAGATAGAGAAATGAAGCAGATTTTCTTAAGCACACTTAGTCCACGGTTTGTCTCCACCAAAGATTCCCTGGTCACTTATTTTTTTGGTATTTGTTTTGCCAGTTCTTTTTAACTTCGGCATTTCCAGCCCGTCTTTCTCGTTCCCAATGAGCAGAAAAACCCATTATAGTTTCTTCAGATGGTAGGTTAATTCATTGGGTGATTGTAGAAGTACAAATACGATGATATTCTCTTTCGCTCAGACATGTAAATTGAAACGGATTTTACATTTTCCCAGCCCAGTGGTAGTTCCGGAGTAACTTTGTCGCAAAAGGGCGCAACACCCACGGGCGGTCACGAATGTCTCTGGGCGGTCACGCATTGCTGACTTCGCCAAATTGTTTCGTTGGAATACGAACTGTAAATTTGCGCTATCAAATTGCAGTTTAAGATTCAACTCTTGATTTTGTGGATTGAAAGACTGCAATATTTAGTTTAGTTGTTTCTGGACAGTGTAATTTACTTAAATTAAAACACAGGTGTCAAACGACTAAATTTGGCAACCGCTACCACAGTTACAAAGTAAGAGCATGGTTATCTCAGAACAATCAAGTACGCCCAAAAAATTAGAGAGGATAACTTCATACTGCGGGAGAATATCATTAAGTGAAATGAGTGAGTGACCTGCGACATAAATCAATTAGTGGCCTAATGGCAGCAGAATTTGGGCAATCAGATTGGAAATTGAACTAAATGATATTAAATTCAAATATAGTATGCAAAACTGTAGTATCGTACAAACACACCACCCACAACAGGGAAAAACGTACTGTCCGCAGCAATTGTGAGGTACAGAAAATCGGCCCATGCGGACCACTAAAACTTTTTGTTCCGACCCCACTTGTGGGGGGAGGAACTATATATACTCAAATTGTTTTTTTTTGTTCAGACAATTTTGACTTATCGATATATTCATTGTAGAGAGTTGTGAGTGTTATCACTATAAAGCCCTTCCACCTTAAAATATAGAAATATCAAGATTTTTTTGGACTTCGTTTTCTAGAGCTAGATATCGTGGCTTAAATTTTTGTGAATATTGCGCCGATCTCCGTTATTTTGATTCACATTTTCCGGAATTTTTGCTCAAAGTTTTGTCAATTTTGCTAAAATACGTAAAAATTGTTAACAATAGTGATAATGACTTTCATTTTAAAGACAAAAAACATTGTTGACTGTTCTGATATAATTTTGAGGCTTAAATTTGGGCTAAATGTTTCAAAATTCAGCCTTTTTCATCAAAAAAGGCCCGAATAAAATTTCTTTGATCCACTTGATTGAATTTGCCGGAAGTACAAAATCAAAAACAACTAACACAATCTTTTGTAAACTGTAAATGGAGATAGCACTACTTCCATTTTCATTGAGAGTAGTCTGGAATCGCAATTCTGCCGCTTTTTGCTAACTTTACTCTTTGATTATCAAACACGCAGCAATTTCTTTAAAATCTTTTAACTAACAAATCATTTAGTTCTATAACATTTAAAACAATTGAGTGTTCCTAGTGGACACACAGTAATAGCAAGACTGGTTTGGTTCATTCTTGGATTGTTACAATCCATAAATAATTCGGATTGTAATCAGTCGCTCTTTTTGTTAAAAAAATTTCGATCTTTTTTATGTTAATTAAAGAATAGAACAATTCAAATCAAAGCTCACTGTTCCTAAGTCCAATTGGCTCCCTAAAGTGGTTCTAAGTTATTGCATCTAACTTCTTTACTTGAAAATTTATGGTCGTTTTGACTTTTAAATATCTTTGATTTTTAAAAAAACTATTGCTTATTGCACTTTGCCATTATTTTTCTTTTAATTTGGTCAGCTTGTAGATTAGTGTCAGCAAAGAAAGGATGCTTCTTTTTCCTCTTCTTTCTACTGAAATAATGTTTTATCTTCTTGGCAGTTTTAGGTATTAAGTTAGAGTTTTCTGGCTTTGATTCTACTAGATTTCACAACTTTTTTTCGATTTTTATTCATTAGCCCATTTTTCACATTCTTTCTCGTTTTTCAAAAAAAAATATTCCTGACATTCACATATTACCTTAGTGGCGTTCAACATCACGCACAATTTAACTTGTAAATGCCTTGATTGGCTTAGATTATGGTATTAACGGCTTCGACACGCCTTTCTCGAAGAATTTAATGGAACTTTTTACATTTTTTCTTTAACTGTCGTTGTTATTTTGTTTTTTTTAGTCTTATGGAGTTTCCTGGTTAGAGGTTGGTCTCATTGGTCTTTTACAGAAAAATAAAGGAGCCTATATTCTGATTTCAGTAGATAGCTGGTGGCTTTCATGACTTTGAAAACAGTTGTTTTCAAAAAAAAGTAAAAAACACTCTCTAACTTCGAATTTCTGTTTTTTTGTCTAATTGTTACCTAGTCTCGTTAATTACAGGTCACAAATGACAATATTATTGTCAAGGGGAGGTGCAAGCGTACAAAATGTTTTTAAAGAATTCGTTATGAATTAACTGGCTTCGACACGGGCTTTTCGCAAAAAAAGGAAACCAATCTTTGATTTTTGTCTACATTTGATATTATTTTTGCGGACGTAAGACATATTCTGAATAATTAGAGGTCTGAAGCGTTTCCTGTGGACAAACAAACGAACCTATTTAGTTTTTTAATTTAGTAACTAATGGCCTTCATGACTTCAAAACAATTGTTTTCAAAAAATACAAAAAGATTACTTAATTATGCCCCTTTTCCTTTTTTTGTTACATCTTTTCATTATTAAGAGCTCGCATAACACATTATTGGTTTTCGCGGAAAGAACAATTGAACATGTTTTGAGGGGCAAAATATGACTTTACGGCTTCGACAGCGTTATCTCGCAAGTTTCAATTGAATTTTTGTTTGTTGTCTCTCTTTGTTGTTCTTTTTGTGACAGCACAAAAAGTTGAATAAAGGAATGTCTCAATGCCATCCTACAAAGGCGTATGTGATCTTAAACATGTTGGTTAATTTCATTTGCTATCTAATGTTTTCTTAACATTGAAATTAATTATTTTTTAAAAGATGAAATTTTTAAATTTGCTGTTTCATTGCTCTTTTTTTGTCTAATCGTTAACGAGCCTTTTTGTGGAGTGGTTTCATTTTGTTTCTAGTGAAATACAAGTTCAGTTAGTTATTTTAGTTTCAGTTTTATCTGACGCCATTTTGACCTTTTTAATAAGTTTTTTTTTGAAAAAAATGGACATAAAGTTTTGGATGTAATTAATGTTTGTTGTTATTGTTGTTTGATTTTGCTGTTCGTCTTGACTTGCTTTCTTAAAAATGGTTGATCTCATCAATCTTATGTGTCATTTTTTTCACCACTGAGTTTTTTGCGTTGGAGGCGATCTTTTTGTTCATACATATTTTTTTTTTGGAAATTATTGGGGGTTTTCTATCTGTTCCTCATTTGTTAAACATTTATACCAAAAAGCGGATGAGCGGGGTCGGCACTTTATATGCGAACGCACATTACCGAGCCTCCTTGTTACACTTTTGTCTGTAATAAAGAAAGTTCATTTATACTACCAGACAAGAGTAAAATCGCTGTTCGAGGCATGGAAATTGTTGTATAAATATGGACTCCGACACCCAATAAAAAAATTATGGTAAAAAAAAGAAATATCATTTTGTGGTCCAAGTCTTGAGGGTTGCTATTGGTTCTCTGGATTAAATGAGAATAATCATTAAAATAGAAAAAGATTCAGGCTGATTTTGAAAACTTCGGAATTCCAGGACAAACTTCAGCGTGCCGTGACATTTTCTGTCGGCCTGTGAGGCAAAAAATAGTCTACAGTCGATTCAGTTCACTAGAACAGTCCTTTACGTTCTAAAAATACGCCAATGGATTGTGATAATCACGATGGGAAAAAATAGAAATAATATTTGATACAATACTCTTGAGGAGTCCTTTGGATTCACGCTTCTTTTTTCACAAGTCGTTCAAAGTTAGTTGTTCGGCTGTATTAAGTTCAATTTCAAGCCGTTTTGTTGATTTGGTTTTAATCTGTGAAGGCATGATATGATGTGACAACAAAGATGAACATTGTACAGATTTCTTGGAACTGCATTTTAATAAGCGGTTGTTCACTTTTTCAAACTGTTTGCAATACCATCACTGATACCTGCACGCACTTGGGCTTCAGTTCAATCGAAACAAAATCAAAACCAGCGCTAATAGCAGTTTTGGTATACCCATTTTTTATCATGAGAGGAAATACCCTATTGTAAAACAGTTACACTAGACATCACTAACGCAAACTATTCAGTTGCCAGCCGTGGGGGATGACACAACGTCATGGCACGGAAGAATTCGTGATAGAATGGCCTCTGCCTTCTCCAGATGCTCAAATGAGCAACTTGATTCCCAGCATGTTCAAGTAACTCGCATCCCAGGAGGAACTTTTGTTCCATCGTCGAGAGCACGCATCTCAAGAATTCCTCGCTTAATTTCCGTTCAAGTTTCCAGACTATGTAGTTTTGAACGAAACCAGTCTTCTTTTAGCGACCCTGATTGGTCTAAACATGCAAAATTTTGGTCTGTATCGCCTTACCCTGGGTTCCAAGCACAATGGGACATACTTTGCACTTATTATGATTCATTCAGGTGAGATTTGTATAATTAATCAAATTTCTCATAAAATTGTTCAGGAGTGAGACCCTACCAATGTTCACACTGTGACAAGGCGTTCACGCGCAAGGCCCACCTTGAGGCACACCTCACCATTCACACTGGAGCACGTGACTTCTTCTGTGCAATATGTGGGAAAGATTTCTCACGGTTCTCCTCTCTTTGTTCACACCAGAAGCTCCACGGAGATGAGATGAAATCTTACGGATGCAAAAAGTGTGGGAAAAGTTTTCCCAATTCCAACCAGTTATGGAGCCATTTTAGAATTCATAATGTCAATTAGGACCAAATATCGGGGATAAATTCTAAAATTAAATGGACACTTATAACCGATTTTTTAAAATGCTCCATGTTCACATTTTGAGAAATTAAAACTACCTCTTGAAAATCGGAGCATCTCATAGCGAGTCGATTCCCGTTATTTTACATGCATATTCGACAAAATGGAAAGCAGAGAAAACTGATTATCAAAGAATAGCCGCTGGAAAAAAATTTGTTTTCTCAGACTTCATAAGGTTGATTTTAAGAACAATAGATGATTTTTACATTCAGTAAGCTGCCGGAATAGCGATTAAAATGAGTTTTGCTTTGAATTAGATAAAAAAAACCTAATGTAATGTTTTTGAAATATACAGTTAAACCCTTCCCATTGGCAACTAGAAGTTGGCTTGGGTTTAAAAACAAAATTCTAAGTAAGTAAAATCAGAACAGAGTTTTTAAAAACTTGCGTTGAGGCCAGAAACAAATTTTGCGCGAAAGGTTTTAAAATGAGGACCGCATTAAAATTAAAATAAACTGTTGCCTAAAACTAAATCACTTTTATTTTTACATTTACTTTTACATTTTAATTTTTACTTTTACATTAGATTGATAGTTCTAGAAACGGCTGTTGAAAATAAATAATTTTAAGCCGTGACTTATCTCAAATTTGAATTCAAATGGTTCTGTAGAATACCTCTTCAAAGATTGCGAGATCATTTTACGTTAAATGATACTGATGTAAGTTAGTATTTTTGAAATAAATTTTGTTTTCGTCAAAGTTAAACCGGTAAAAATTTAATTATTTTAAGAATCTCAAAGATTGCAATAACATTGATTGGATGTAATATTTATCAATTTTTCACTTTAGCAATTCTTATTTAAAACTGTTTCCTTGGAAAGATTTTAGCAATTTTGCACAACGGGAACCATCAAGTTTCCAAAGATGATTACCCTACTAATTTTTTTAAAATTTACTTAGATGGGATAAAAACAAATTTATTTTTAATTTGAGAGAAACAAAGTGAGAAATAAATGAAATTTTGAGCAAAAAGTTTGTTCAATGTGTTAGCAGAACTTTCAGTTACTGAATTTCTGATCTCTAAAATAGATTTAATAAATTATTCAACAACATAACCATGAGATCAGCTTGTTGTTCAGACACAATCAGTGAACTGCTCATTTTCAGTCTCCGATTTTTTTTCGCACTTCAAGAAAAACACAAATTGCGCACGTTTTGTTGACGTGAACCAAAAATTGCACGTTTTGGTGAGCCAAAAATTGAGAAATATGATTTTGTATTCGTTCTACTTTCCCAAATTTTGGCAGTTCCCAGCAATTAATTTGATTAATATTTGAGCGTGCCGCTAAACTAGAGGTGGCAAATTTTAATTTTTTTTTCAAAAAATAGCTTTTATCGGCTTTACTTATAAGCAACCATCAATTTTGTCGCTCGATGAGTTTTTTCCAGAAAAACTTACAAAACTATTTCGATCCACCAGTAGTTTGGTTTCAAAATTTTGGAGATAAATGAGTGTACAATTAAATGGCAACAAAATAACAAGAGTAACTTTTTTCGTGTTTCTATTCCGCCAAACTATGGCTCGAGTAAACAAAAATTGCCATCTTTGGATAAGGATTTTCAGTTTTTAGGGAAATGTTTTCCACGTTTCGAAATTTTTAAAAACCATTGTATAAAGAATTCTCTTTAGGCAAATCCAGTTTTTTGCTGTTTCAATTTTCAGAAAAAAAACATTAGAGGAAAAGTATTGTTGTTCTTCTGCACATCTGTAATCAAAAAGATAGGAAATGAACGAAAAGTCAACTCATTAAAACTTTTAATTATAACATGTAGTGTAAATTTTTGCATTTTATTAAAGATAAACAGATTCAAAACCTTTTAAATGGTTTCACTGATACTTTAAAAACTGATACTTTATATTAGGCAACCATCATTTTAATCAATCAATTCAATTAGTTGAAATCGATGTATTAAAAAATCAAACTTTCTTGTGCAATTCAGGTCCACACCGAATTGTTTCACAGAAAATTTTTTTGGCCAAAAATCAATCTTACTGAAAAAACACAAGCTGAGAAATACTATGATTCAGCGCTGATTTACTATGTTACAATGCTCCGGGATACAAAAAAGCAAAATTTTACCCGAAAATGCTAATTTGCAGGTATCGAAGCGAGTTCTACACATGAAAATCAGAAAGATACAAGAATGAAGAAAACGTTAAATATGCTCTTGAAATGCAGGTTGCTCACTTTTTGAGATATTAAATCACAATGGATGTTATTCCTCAACCTGACAATAGTTTGTTGTTAATGCGCAGGTACCATGCGCTTAAAAGCACAAATTTTGGGTCTTCCCCCCATTCCCCCCCCCCCCCCCCCCCGAAACTGTAGCACACTTATAGTGCAATTTTGGTGGTGAGTTTGACTTCCCACTTGTTTTACTTGTTATATAGCACGTTCGTTTTTGAAATGTACTGGGTATACGTTTTGTGTTCACTAAGCGGGGAAGGGCGCAATAATGTGAAAGAGCCCCAATTTCAAGATAATTTTGTGATAATTGCACCCAAATATTTTAAGGTATAATGCCATAATGTCCTAATATTTTTTATTGATACAATTATGCATAATATCATGATCTGGTGCCTTGTAGAAATCGATTTTGATCCAGAATTAAATTAGCTTCAATCGTAAACTACCAAACAGAATTTGAGTCGGTGCTGCTAAAATTTTGAAAGCTTTTAATTGTTAAATATACAATACATACTCTAAATCTGACAAAAGCATGTTAAATTATTAATTGATAATACAATTTAAGACCGTGTTCCCATGATTGATAACTTGTCTAGGATCTATTCTCTTCCACCCCCAACCCCCCCCAACACCCCCCCCCCCCCCAACACCCCAGTTGTTGTTATGTAGCAACACCCCCCTCCGTTTATGACTTGCCAGTTGTTATGCATGTTATGTAGCATGTTTGTTTTTATGTACTAAAACAGTACTCGCTGCGCTTATATATATATGTGCTATATATGGGGCGTAGAACTTTTATGACCACCAAGACTTAGCGGAGGCGAGGGAGGGAGGGAAGGGGGGGGGTGGGGGGGGGGGGAGAATAAATCCCGTGTCTATTGTAAATTGAAGTTTCCTATGACGCTCAAACTGCAATCGAAACAGATCTTTTAGGTTCCATATTTCTGATAGGAGGACTTGATCTTTTTTCTAATCTGATAGGAACCAACGCCTGGTTTTGAGGCTGCTCTAAGCACTTGAAGATCTTTGAGAAAGCTTTCCTGAAGTCGGGGTTAAAAATTGTGTAAATTATTGGGTTCGCCATTGAGTTGAAATAGCCCATCCACGTGACCAGGCTTGTTACCAAATAAGGTAAGTTTTGAATCTCGTCTACGAACGGAGAAATAATGTACAATGTGAAAAAAGGAAGCCAGCTTAAAACAAAACAACCCAAAATTATGCCCAGCGTGTTTGCGGCTTTCCGTTCTACAGTTACACTTATCAGTGGTTTTTTAATTCGGCCCCGAAAAGGCGAGGGTGGGCAGGCCGAAATTGGGTGATTATTCTCATTGGGTCCGACAGCGCCGTTTGGAGTCGTACTCGCGACAGCCAATAAGGATTTCTGCTGAGGTGTTACGTAATTAGTTGCGCCACTTAGCGTTGCTCCATTAGTGTTGGAACTTTCCGATGTAATTGAAATTGAAGCCGAGTTTGAATGACTCGGAACCTCGAGATTCATACCACTAGGCTGTAACGATGATGACGTTTTCGATGACTTTTGCTGTAAAGTTTGATTATAAACTGAAGCGTTGTTGTTATTGCTCGTAAGGTTATTAAAACTATTGCTCGGTTTATTGTGGCGATATTCGCTGCTGGTTGTTGAATATTTCGATCTGCGCTCGGTTTTGGCGCGCAATCGCTCGGCCGCGACATGATATATTCTAGCATAGATGACAAACATTGCCGCTAGAGGGCCGTAAAATGATCCAATAGCTGAGTAAACAATGTAAACAGGGTCCACAATTAGTTCACACCCCTCCCCGTCGTTCCCGTGGCCCTCCCCGTGCCAGATTGTGACTGGGGGTAGGGATATAATAAGGCTGGAAATCCAAACTGTTGCTATTATGATCAACATCAGTTGTTTGTTTCGTCTGGTCGAGTATGTGAATGGCTCCGTAATGGCCCAGTACCTGGAAAATATTTTTAAATCAAAAAGCTAGACATGAAATTTGAAACGAGAGCAGTCGCAAATTTATTTTTGAGTTTAGTCTATTACTGAAATCTATTTTGTTTCAACCCATGTATTGAGGTCAGTTTTATGAGAGCATTATAGATCTATGTAGAATTTAGAATACAGCTAAGGTGGGTCAAGTCGTAGCCTCAGAATGCTAAAAAAAAATTAGAAAATAACTCCAAAATACTGTTTTCTCTAAGTTAGCACCCTAAGCAACTTTAATTCTATCAAGGTGCTTCTGCCCTGACAAATTTACAAGAAAACGGGCATAAACCTATAGTAGCAAAATTTAAACTACGCAAGCTAACTTCAAGTACACATGCTTACTAAGAAAATAAAAAATATCAAATAAAAATATCAAAATAAGCTGAAAATAGGTGTGGACTCTCTGCCTTACCAATCGAAAGGAGAGACATCACTTATAAAACTAAATTCGAAAAGAAACTCTGAAAAATATACAAAAATCGAGAATTTTAAATTCCATTAAAAGTTCTAAATCTGTTCAGTTGCGAGAAAATTAGAACTGCCACTATTTATCAAT